>NC_081407.1:116221951-116314451 GCF_030272615.1 Cryptomeria japonica
TGCAATAGAAAAAATGCGAGGAGAACAAAACGTAGAGAGGAAACTTTTCAACAAATGTCAACATCTAATTCTTCAAGGACAAACATAATCATTAGCTTGTTGAAGAATTAAAACTCCATATTTGTTTATCAAGGTTGAGAACCCACTCTAGACACGTGGAAGGACAATGGGGCTTCATTCATTCCTTTCCCTTTTGAACTTTTAAACCCATGAGAAGGCAACACATGGTGGCATCCCAGAGCAACTTTTAGAAACCACACTATCTTGGAAACTCAATTCACCACTTGGACATGTGGTGACCTAGTGTGCCACTAGGGAAAACCTAGGATAAGGGTTCCTTAAATATCTATTGGTTAACATGTTGTGTCAACATGTTCTACAACAAAATAGAGGGAAAGAAAATGAAAAAATAAGAAGTGAAGCAAAAGGCGAAGCTCATGGACCCTTGTAGATTAATCTACAAATTTGGCGACTTTATGGGGCTCCTCACCTATGGGGAAAATTGTCCCAGAACTCTGATTCCGCATATAAACTACAAGCTAGAGATGGAAAGAGAATGAATTACAACTTTGATAGCACATACTACAAAGGTTTCCAATCTACATTAGATGGTGGAGCATGAAGTTGTAATGAGCCATAAGCCTTGTCCAAATCGATCAATTCTCTAAAAGATAAATTGATTGTTATAGAAAGAGAATCTTTTATGTGGAAACTCAGTCGCACCAAGGGGTGATTTAACTACTCTATTTCAGTCACCTTGGGATCAAGACTAGTAATTTGTATAAATGATTGATCTTGTTGCTTCTACTCCAATAATTGCCTCATCTATTCTACATCGAGAAATAACACATCTTACTATAATGGAGAAGTGAGGCCCAATTGAATCAACCGATCTATTTTTCCTTTTACCCGTGACATTGCATTTTTCAAGGCTTGGAGGCACTCTTTACTTTGTGCTGCTAAGTGACATTCAATAAACTCACTTGCTTTTCTGGTAGCATGCCTTCAATTACTAATGTCAGCATCAATTAAAGTGTTATCATCTTTTATGTACATCTCCTCAATGAGTAGCCTTGACTCTACTACCTTTAGGGTAATGGTCTGTAACACCTAATCAATTGCATATCCCACATTTATTTTCAACTTCTAAGTGTCAACAATATATTGGAAAGTGGGTCTCAAGGATTCAACAACAATTTTGATCTTCTCTCAACATGAAGTATACAATTGCTAGAGCATTGGGAGGAAACTTGGTCATCGAGTAGGAGCTACTAGTTCATTTTGCAAATTCTAAACATGTGAATCCTTATCCTTGATGTCATTCCTTAACATAATTTCCTTTGCAAAGAGTTAGGTCTTCTTCTGGATGACTTTGACTAATTCTTTACTTCTTGCTTCTAGATACATCTCTGCACTCTATCTACCCCATTATGCCTCAACCATCTTAGATTGGCTAGTTTGCAATTCTTGTTTCAACATTAGAAACAGTAGGTTCAATTCTTCTTTTGTTTTTTTCTTGGTGGCATAGGAAGTTTTTACATCAACTAATCTAGTGTTCACCCTATCATTTTTTTCTCCTATTTCTCGGGTGTACACCACCATTTTTATCAATTCACCATTTTCTAAATCTTTGGCTTTGAGCTTGGCCTTTTTTGCTTTTATAGTCTACTCAATATTCTTCAAATTTTCTTCCAATTTGGCATGATCTCAACTCAACCTGAGATAGTTAGAGGTGACTAGCTTTTGGGTTTCCTTCATAAATTAAACTTTATCCTACGGAGGACTGAATGCATGCCAATTCCAACTGCCTTGACCATATAATCTTCTAAGTGCATATGTGCCTCAACCTTGATTACTTTGGGCATCTTAAATGCAATCAATATTGCACACTAGTCCTCATCATACACAATTTCCATTTTTAAAGTGGCAAGCTTGTCAATTTCTTGGTTCTCGCTTATTTCTCCTCTTTTTTTGATTGCACCCTTTTGGTTGTGCATAAATTATTATCCATATCAGTTGGTGAGCTTATCAAATATCCTAAAAAATGAGATCCATGGGGCAAGGCAAATGAAGCTTGTATTGTTCGCGTTTGAGCTCAGGCCTCAAAGGATGTAGGTCTTGGCAAGCTCAAAGTTCCTAGGGAGAAAGTCAAGATGTATGGTAACATAATATATCAACATGAAAGAACTTTCTCTAGCTGATGGGGTGGATGGGGGGCTTGTTAAGATAGGGAGCTCATACATTATGGGCGTTGAAATTGTAGTAATCATTGCAAGGGAAGAGATTTCAGAAATAGGGGCTTATGGGAAAATTTGGGTCTCGACCCTAGTTGAAATAAATATCAAATTAACATTGGGTACTATAACAACTTGTGTCTTGGATTTTATAATCAAGAATGACTGTTATCTTGCACTAACCAGAGGAGTAGGAGATTTGGATAGTGGAAATCAATTTGGAGTAGTTGGGATGATAGTTATGAGCATCGAGGATAGAGAAATCACTGATGCGGAGATGAGAGACTAATATGAAGAAGGAAGAAGGGGAGAGAAACATACATGTGTTGTGGAAGATAAGGAAGTTTGCAAGGCTCTTGCTGCTTGCTTTTGATTTTTAGGATGCCCAAGATTTTCACTCTTTCTTTTCTTTATTTCAAGGAGTATTTCTATCAAAGGGCACTCGGATTTAGGACTTCTTTTCTTATCCCTTGGATGGTTTTGAATCACAACTGTGGGGATACTCCTCTGGGTTGTTGTGGGTGCTTCAACCATTTGTACTTGTTTTTCTTTGACCTCATATCTTGGTGTAGGTGCCTCTTATTTAACCCTCTGATGGTGCTTAATAGCAATCTCTTCTACCTCTTTGTCATCAGATGAATAGGGGTGCTCCTTGTCCCACTTGTCAAATATGTCATCTTCATCAATATCATCTACCTGAGAAGTATCTCTTATGTCTCAACAATAAATCTGTAAGTTTGTAATTTTCTCATCATTTCATCCATTATCTTTTAATCTCCTTTTTATGGTTGGAGAAATTTTACGAGAATCCATGATGCTATCTATAACAATATAAAATCTATTGTAGGAAGGCCTCTACTGGCTGCCCAAGAAAGATAAATCTACAAGTGTTCGCTCATTCAGCTCCATGGGATTCCTTCTATCCTCCCAATATTGCCTTCAATTATGACATGGGGTATACATGGGGTATACTATTTTTCTCTCAAACAACCATCGAGATCGTACTCCCAAGTATCACAGATAAAATCCAATCCAAGAAAGGTTAACTTGGCAGTTAGCAGGGACTTTTCTTTTCTCTTGTGCAAAGTAACTCCCTTGAATGTGACTAGGGTTTTGCAAAGCATAGTTTTTTGTCTATTTGCTCCAACCTAGGTATCAACTATTGAGAGTTTATTATTTAACTTGAGGGAAAAGGGTTATGTCTATCACATATATAGACATCTCAAATGGTTCATTAGAAAACACATGCATACAAATCATGGTAAAATTTGTTCCACATAACTAATCATAGGGCAAGGATATTCAGGTGATCCACTACATTTGCTGCTCTGAAAGCCTAGTGAGGATTTGTTGAAATTCTTAGAGAATAGGAGATATGAAATGATCCAATAAGGCATAGTAATCTTATGTAATTGACAGGATTGGGGTTAGTATAGTCAAAGGGTTTCTTTCTCCCAAAGTGTTCATAGTATCTAATTGGATGAGACCATATATCTTAAAGAAGACAACATTTTGATAAAGTATCCTATAGGCTAAGAAAGAGGAGTACCTGTATACAAACTCAGTTCCCAATCCTTGTAATTGTTCTATCATGCTATTTGAAATAATGTCTGAAAAGTCCATCTAGAATCTAGCCCTATAAGTTTAGAGCTTATACCCCAAGGCCACATGTGACTCTTCCACTTGTTCATCAGTCTTCTTGTTGTAGGAAAGACTCTCTCGACATGGGAAATTCATGAACCTCCATCATGTTGTTGCCCTTATCAAACACTTTGTTAAAGAAATCGATCGTTTCATTTCTATTCTCAAAGAAGTACTCGAGATCATTTGGGTCATATTTATCAATTTTGACTATATTAGAGGGAATGAATTACATTTCTCTAATGGCTTTTGCATTAATGATGACATAGATCTCTCTTGCCTAAATAGTCTTTGTTTGTGGGAAAAAATTTGGTGTGCATGCTCATATCAATTTTGGGCAAGGGTGGACAAAGGGAACCATAAACTGCAAAAGGCCTTAAAACCATATTCATATCCTTGTTGAGTTAGATTTTCCTTCTCTTTCCCCCTTAAACTTTCTTTACAGGGTGCCTTCATGGAGATTCTTGGGATTACTTTCCAGTCTTGGGTCTGTGAAGTGATCTGCATAATCCTTGACTAGAGATGGATTAATCATGTCTTTATGTTTTGTACGATCTAAAGATTTAGTTCCCTCTAAATCAACCTTTGCAGGCATGGGAATTGTGACATATGAGGAGTCTGCAAAAATATTCATATAAGGAGGTGGAGCCATTTTGAAACTTAGAGCCAAAGAATGTTGTAGCATCCTAAACTATACCTACCTACACTTTTGTCCTCACTTAGGCCTCTCTTTGGTGTTTAATCCTCCAAGGCCTGATTGCAACATTAATTCTACTCACACCACTCATTTAATATTTTCACCAAATTTCTAGCCTCTTCACCAGTTTGGAGTCCTGATTTACAAGACTAGGATGTACCATACCCTTGTCCCAAATTAGGACTAGTATGTGCCACACCTTGGTCCTAAATCAGGATGAAGGCATATACACCCTAAACTTCCTAATCAAGCCCCAAATTGGCCCCCTCTAATAGTCACCTTTGATGAGCAGGAAATCTAGCCCCTTGTTGACCTATTGTAGAAATTCAATTGGATTTTTGATAGCAATTATAAAAAGAGGTCTACCCCTCGGATTTCAAACCTAAACCCAAAAATCAAGATCTCAATTACACTCTAGAAAATTCAAGTGAGCAATCAATTGGTCTTCTACCAAGCATTGGAGCAGAAAGTGAAGTCGATATTGAAGCATTGAAGATGACATTCATGTTCTATGTTTTATGAAGAAAACCTACATTAAACCTTTATTCCTTTGTGGAGACAAACAAAACTTTACTAAAGTTATATCATTAGTTTTTCATTCATTCTTAGCCTTTCCCTCAAAAAGAAAGTATTTTACTGCAGTCTTTCATTTTCAATTGAATTTCATAGTTAATTCCAAAATCAGGGTTTGACCTAAGGCAAACCTAAGGCAAACCCCTATTCCCAACATATTTCCCATTTTCACTATGTACAAGAATAGGTACGGAGTTGTGAATTGATACTACCTGATCCTAAAAAATTAGGCTGAACTTCTGGGAATAGATTTGAAACATCTTCTTATGCTCAAATCGAAGTTGTGGCTCCATATGACATCTATAATTCACTGTTTCTATTAGATTGCTTCCATAATTCACTATCTTGCCCTAATATTCAACAATTCAAATTAATCCATTTTAAAGGAGCTTGGAATCTGATCAAAATCTTGTTCTATCAAGGATAGATCTATTGGATTCCTATCCTCCTTAATGTGATGGTTAATTAGGTGATTTTGTGGTTTTATTGTCTTAATTTAACCCTAATCCTATTTTCCACCATCACATTTTGGTGAACTTGACTTGTTGCACCTTAATTTCTGACTTGTGATCTTGGATTTGATTGTTTATGCATTTTGAAATTCAAATTTTCACTTATAGATTTCATTTTCAATTGAATTACCTAAATTTAGAGGCTAAATTCACAAACCCTAATTTATAATTCTAAAATTAACTTGTGGGTTGCATTTTTTTTCTTTTTAAATCTATTTTCAAATCTGATCTTTTTGACATGTTATGCTATGATTTAGAGGCATTTATATTTCAAATTCACAATTCAAATTGCTTAATTAATTGGTTAATCAATCACTTCTACAAAAATGCATTGTTTAATCATAATTTTTAATTTGTGCATTCAAATTTCCCTCCTTTTTGCATGAGTTTTGTAACCATTAGTCCTACCAAGAATATTCTTGTGAGAAGTTGTAGAATTAAGTCTTCCCAAGGTTTAATTACTAATAATATGGAGCCTAATTTGGATAATTATTTCATGAGAATATTGGTGCTTCCTCCAGCCCAACAAATGATGTCTTATCCCCATTCTCTTCATAATTCTCATGATGAGGATGAATCACTAACTAGGGTTACTATTGACCACTTGGAGAAGATTGACAATGATTTTGAAAATCTTCAACAAAGGATGAGCCAACAAGACCTAGAAAGTGAGGCAATCCCACTAATTGAATGATTAAAAACAATGGTGCAAAGTGATAAAACTAGTGTTGATTGGTTGCATGGCCTTGCTCATATTATAGACACTAATATCATGCTAGTCAAAAGTTGTGCCAAAGTCCCTTGTTATTCTCAACCCACTAGTCAATTCAATCATTCCATTCCTATGCCTATATCCTTTCCTATTGCGCCTACATTTATATCTTCTATCATGACAACTTCCACACAAAATGTTTATCCAACATGTATTAGTCATGGGGGCAGTCTCGTTAATCGATATTATTACATACCTCCTTCCACAAGTCTTCCATTTGTATCCCAATCATCTCCTATACCCACATATCATAGTGTTCCACCTCCTTACTCTAAACCTCTACCTACATACAACAATGTTACTCCTCCACCACGATCCAATATATCCAATTTCAATCCATCCACCGAAGAAACCATTAATAACCTTGCCCAAACTGCTACATCCCTACAACAACAATTGTCTTCGATTACCCAATCCAAGTTTAATGTTTCCACATTTGATGTAGTAAGTCCATTATCTGATGACATTACTCGTGTTGTCCCTCCTAAGCATATGGAAGTCCCTTAATTGGAGTTGTACAAAGGAAAAGGTGATCCCTCGACTCATGTGAAAACATTTCAAACTTTGTGTAGTGATTTTGCTCATCACCAAAGACTGATGGCTAAATTGTTTACTCGAACCTTTAGGATTAAAGCTTTGCAATAGTAATTTTCTTTGTCTCTTTATTCGATTACACCATTTCAACAATTAGCTAATGCTTTCATTTGATAATTTCACAATAATATTGGTTCTAAAATTACTTTGACTGACTTGATTCATTGTAAGTGAAGAGTTAAAGAGAAAGTGACTAATTTTATTGGTAGATATAAACATTTGTATTCTCAAATTGCTTATCCAATGCTTGATCAAGAGTTCAAAGAATTTTTGTTGCTAAATTACAAAAAGACATTAGGGATAAGCTTATATTTTTTAAGTTTACTTCCTTTACACAATTGTGTGCAATGCTTCGTAATTATTAACTTCAAGTGAGTTAATTTGAATCAACTTCTTCAATGGCTCCAGTTGATAAGAATAAGAGTGCTCAACAATCTTTTGTGAAGTTTCAACCGAACAAATGATACATCAAGATAAATGACAATGCCAATACTCTAGTGGCAGCCATGACATCAGGTTTGGCCCCTTCATCCAAATAATTTAAAAAAGAATTTACTCCTCCTTCTAAGTCTTTGCATAGTATAATGTTGAGATTGATAAATAATAATTTGTTGAGACTTTCTCCCATCAAGCCAACTGGTACCTCCAAACCTTTTCCATATTATCATGATCCTAAAGCCTTTTGCCAATATCACCATCAACCTGTTCATGATAGTGAGAAATTGTAAAGCGGAAAAATCGCGATCGAACCCTAGTTGTTCTCCCCTCTTCCAACTCCGAGGAGAGAGAAGGGAGGTTCGCTAGGGTTCGATGGTTTTTCACTTAGGGGAGAGACTTTACATTCAAAAGAGGGGTTGAAACTCATAAGATCCAATCCCACACAATGTAATATTAGATGCTAAATGAATTTCAAGGGTTAGGAAAGCAAGGCTACCCTCTTTTGTAAAGAATGTTGTTAAGGAAATTAAGCTAGGAATGCATAGAAAGTCATAAAGATTCGCTTATAAACTGAGTTCGGGTTATAGGATGAAGCTGCGGACCTAGAACTAGTAGTAAAATGTCGATACGGCGCTGTCCTGCAAATTTGAGCAAAAGTTGTCAGGACGATGGCGCCCGGCGCCACGGTCCTCCGAAAAATCCGCGAAACGAAGTGGGATCTGTTCGTCTCTGCACAAGGATTCCAGATCTTCAATTTCAGCCGCGTACCTGCAACCTACACACAGAAAAGCGAAGACGATTGGGGGGTTAGGGATTAGGGGTTTGCCTTTAGGTCAAACCCCGGTTTTGGAATTAACCAAGAAATGAGCAAGTGCTGTAAATGTAAATGTATGTAATGCAAAACAAGTACTAATACCTTGTTCTAAGGATGTTTGTATCCTTATGTGCGAAGGTTTAGATGTTGTATGTTGTGTGTTGTAGCATGTAGTAAGTGATCTCCTCTTCAATGGTTGAATCCTTGACTTGAATGCAACACTTAGCCTTGAATGGAGACTTAGAAGGAATGCTTGAATGCTTGAATGTTTGAATGGTTGAATGCTTGAGTATTGCTTTCGCCTTTTTTCCATCTCTATCCAAATGAGAGAGGAAAATGTAGTTTATATACTTGTCAATTAGGGCTGATAGACTGATTTTCCCGACCTTAGGCCGACCAGGAAAGTATATTTCCAAATTGCAAACGAAAAGACCCGATACCACTTAGGAGACCGGGCCCAAAATAGGACCCAGGGCGCTGGGCGCCCTGGTCCTGAGGGACCAGGGCACTGGGCGCTCTGGTCCCACCTCCCGGGACAGCAGGGTGCAAGGAGGTTCAGGCCAGGGTGCATGAAAAATGCAGTTTTTGGTGTCGTGAGCAAGTTTCGGGGTCTCCATTCAGGTTGCGTGTTGCGTCACCATCATGAAGACCGAAATGCAGTCGAAATTGCAAGTGTCACAATTTTAGGACGCTACATTTAGCCCCCACTTTAGCGGGAGTATGTGTGTTCATACTTCCGGTAAAGTACAAGGAAACAACATTGAAAGACTTTCACCACGTCAAGGAGGCAAGATATACCAAGCCCCCAGTGGACTAAGGATCTTACAACTTCGATTGACAAAGTAAAAGGGAAGATCACGAGGGAGAACCATGACTGTCAGTAGTAAGGTTCCCTCACTATGAGTCATGCAAAAGAAATACCAAAAATTTTCAAGGCAAAGCTAAGTTCGCCAAGAAATTTTCAAGTATCTTGAAAGGATAGACAGGGTGTATGCCCCCCTACATTAAAGCGATCACACACGCCTCAACGGGGGTGATTGTTTTAACGTAGTGATACACATGAAAAGGGAAAGGAGCACGTTATCACAAAGATTTAGCCCCCAAGTGAGATAAACCCAAGGATAATAAACACAAACACAAAGCACGAGGTGACTTCGCTTTCCTCGGGGTCAGTATGCTGTATGATAAGTCATGTATATATATCATATGTATGTATGCATAATTGTTCTTCATTCCCCAATCAAGGAAGGTCACCTAGAAGAAGGGAACACATGTGTCTTTTGAGTCAACATGAGAGAGACCAAAGAGATCTCAATGCTTTGCATCATCCTCAAGTAGACAACACTAAGGACGACAAATAGAAGAACGAGGATAACATATAGAAGAAGTAACAAAAGAGAGGGGGAAAGAATCTGCTATGCTAATGTAACTAGTCTAGCACGTCATCTACCCCCCGATCTTGTTGATCAATGTTTTGGGAAGGCAGGGAACACGCTAGAGGAGGAACATCCAACACAACAGATGGAGCTATCACAAGATCCAAACAAGGGCTATGTTCATGTTCCAAGCCACATTGTTCTTGTCTAGGAGCTAGGATAAGTGCTTTAGAAAATTCATTAGATAAATGATTATCAACATCAACAAGTTCATATTCACTATCAGAAGCAAGAGGAGTAACATTTTCATCATGAATAACATTTTCATCTATATCATCATCAAGATTTATAAAAATAGGATCTTTAACTCGCACAGGATCAAGACCATCATGCATCTTATGTTTAGGAGATTTAGGCTCAATATCCGGCTGAGGAGAAAATGGAATAATGCTTGTTGAAGGTGTTTTTGGAGATTGTAAATTTTGAGAAGCGGCTGCTTGAGCCCTAAGACGACGTTTTCGTCGGCGTTCACGTGCAGAACGATTACGTCTAGTCTTAGTAGGAATTGAAGAAGATAGAGGAGGAGGAATGTTCTCATCCTTATCACTTGGGTGTTTAGGTTGTGGTCTCTTAGGCTGGATAATAGGAGAAGAGGAAGGTCTCTTTTCTCTATAAAAGGCAGGAGGAGGAATTGCTCCATATAAAGGAGGAATTTTTGGTTTAGGAAGAAGACCAAGTCCATCATGACGAGGAGGTATAGGTCTACTTTTAGAAGGTTTATCAGGCATAGACATAGTCACATCCATGGGGACGGGTTGGGAATCTTCTTGAGGAAAGACATTAGTTTTATCTTTCAAAGGAAGAACTTCCTTCTCAAGAATGATAGGAATGTCAAGTTTAGTTGTTCTAGGTTCACTTAGAGATAGGATCATATCTGTTTTCCACTTTTGATAAGATTTGAAAAGATGATCACTTCGCGGAGGAAGAGACTGAAATTGTTTAGGCCAAAAGTAATCAATAGGAACACTAGAGGTTCTTTCAGCTGGTTTAAAGAGACTATGATTGACAGTAACAACTTCACTATTATGGGGAAATTTTAAACACTTATGAATAGGAGAAGCAATAGCCTTCATGGAAGATAGCCAAGGATAGCCAAGCTTCACACGAAATTGTTCGGAAGATGGAATAATAGCAAAGTTCACATCAAGAGATTTGTTATGGACCTCAATAGGCAATGTAATAGAACCAATTGCAGGAGAAGAAAATGCATCAAATAATTTCACAACCACATCTCGTTTTGTCATAGATCACTTGATTCAATTGCAAAGTAAAAAGAAATTCTTCAGTAATAACATTAACCATGCACGAAGGATCAATAAGCACTCCACGGCAAGGCATATTCTTGACTTTTGCAACTATGTATAAAGGACCATCAGGTGCTCTAATAGTTTCACTAGAATCAAATGTAATGGAAAGTTATTTAGGGTTTTCTTGCTGCTCTACAAAGTTAATCACATTCGGAGTCATAGACACAAGACCATCAGATGAGAGAGAGGAATCATTAGCCTCAATCGCATTAGAGGTATGAGAAGTATGAGAAGGTAATGGATCAGTAAAAATCTGAAGATTTTGGTTAGGAGGAGCTACAGATGTGTTGCCTTTATCATTCACTCCAGAAACAGAAATAGTATTATTATCAATCAAATCTTGAATTTTACCTTTTAAAGAAAAACATTTTTCAGTATCATGACCAGGCTAACAATGAAAGTGACAAAAAGCTTTATGATCAAAATAAGGTGAAGTAATCTTTGCAGGATCAATTTGTCGTACAGGAGGAAGAGTAAGCACATTTTGTTCCAATAACTTATTCATAATACCATGCAATGATTCATTCAAAGGAGTATACTTTCTTTCTTTCTTGAAAAATTTAGAAATAGGAGGCACACCTGATGCTGCGTTCACATTGTTGTTGATGATGTTTTCATTGAATTTGATGGAATCTCTATTCGGTTTAATCTTCCCAAATGGTTGTTGACTGCTATCACCCTTATCACTCGGAGCCATAGGATGTGATTGTTCCATTTGACTCACAATCAGTTGATAATTGTGAAGAGTGGCACACAACTGTTGGAAAGAAGTAAACTCAGAAAACAGAAGTTTGTCTCGAATATCTTTTTGCAAATTAGAAATAAAGATTCTTTGAATATCATTATCAGGCACTGGAAAAGAAATTTGAGCATACAAATGCTTATAGCTACCAATGAAATCAGTCACTTTTTCTTTAACACCTTGTTTACAATGCATTAAATCAATCAAAGTAACTTTAGGACTTATATTGTTTTGAAATTGTTGAATGAAAGCATTTGCAAGTTGTTCGAAAGAAGTAATAGAATAAGAAGGCAATGAGCAATACCATTGTAGGGCTTTGTCTCTTAATGTTTTAGTGAATAGTTTCGCAAGTAACCTTGGGTCATAAGCAAAATCAGTACAAATTGTTTGAAAAGTCTTAACATGTGTTAGAGGATCTCCTTTACCATTATAGAGCTCCAAATGCGGGATTTCAACATGTTTAGGAGGAACAACTCGAACAATGTCAAGAGAAAGTGGGCTCGCAACATCGAATGTGGGCACACTAAACTTAGATTGATTCATAGAGGCAATTTGTTGCTGTAAAGAAGAGACAGTTTGTGCAAGATTATTAATGGTAGCTTCAGTCGAAGAGTTCATATTAAGTGTGTTAGATTGAGATGGAGGTGTTATGTTATTGAAAGAGGGTAAAGAGTAAGGTGGTGGGACCCTATGATAGTCAACCATAGGGGATGATTGGATAGGAGGAACACTACAAGGAGGAATGGAATGGTTAAATGAATTGCCCCCTTGCGTCATGTTCATCTGTGAAGATGTAATAGGAACACTCATTGAAGGAATGAATGAAGAAGTCGGATTGAATGAAGGAATAGGGTTAATTGAAGAAGAGGGATGATTGCCCCCATGACTAGTGATCACAGGAGGATGTCTTGTATAGAAGTAGCCATGATGTTTGATGTAAAGGTAGGTATGCTAGCAATAGGAGTGGTCAAAGGAATAGAATGATTGACTTGTGTAGGAGGTTGTGTATAACCTAAAGATTCGGCACAACTCTTCATAGGCATCACATTCGAATCCACAATGTGTGCAATACCACACAAAACATCAATTCCATTCTTATCACTTTGAAGCATGCGTTTTAGGCCCTCAATTAAAGGAAGAGCTTGACTATTGGGATACTCATGAGACATCCATTGGTGAAAATCGTCAAATTGGTTATTCAATTTCGAAAGTTGTTCAACGGAAACTTCATGGGGAGCTTCTTCATCATTAGGAGGATTAGAGGAATTTCCCATGTCCTCGTTAAAAAGGCTATTCAAATTAGGTTCCATCTCCTCGGTAGTTAAACCTCGGAAAGACTTAATTCTACGACTTCGTCTAACGGGAATAGTGTAAGTAGGGCTTGTTGTTGTAAAACTCATGCACTAGAGAGAAAGAGAAAATTTTGAATTTAGAGGTAGCAATTTTCAGTAAAACCAGCCAATCTTCCAGATTTAAGCTGTTAAATGCAATCACGACAGTCTCCCGAAATTTCGGAAAAAATGTTCGGGACCGTGGCGCTCGGAGTGCAACACGGTCCTTGCAACTTTTTTTGAAATTTGCAGGGATGAAAGGTATGATGATTTTAAAGCTAATCTGAAAAAAATGAGGGATTTTACGATCTGTAGATAGGCCAAATTAAAGTTGCAATCTCAAAATTGAACCCTATCAAGATTGTCGAAAAATGCAAGATTTGAATTTTGAAAAAGAGAGGGAAATTGAAATTTTGAATCTTATGATTTTAGAGGGAATGTCAAAAGCAATGCAAGTTTTGAAATTCAAAAATTGACTCAATTTCACGCAAAATTCAATTTTGAAAGCGGAAATCAAAGTTGTTGTAATTAAGCACTTAATTTCAAAAGTCACAAAATGCAAGAATTTGAATAAAGCACTGAAATTTCGAATGAATGCAAATACACTTTTCAAATTTAGGATAGTAAGAACACAATTTTGACACAAAATTTCAGTTTCGATAATTTTTGAATGATTAGGAGCCCTAAACCAAGCAATCACAAGACCAACTTTGACTGTAATTTTGAAGGTGTTATAATTGATAAAATCAGCCAAAATTTTGGATTTTAGCAGGAAAATACAGCAAGATCTCGCTCCCGAAATTTTGGAAAAAATGTCGGGGACGATGGCGCTCGGAGTGCAACACGGTCCTCGCAACTTTTTTCCAAATTTTCAGGGATGAAAGATATTGTGATTTTATTGCAGAATCCAAAGTTACAGCTGATTTGGAGATGTTTTGATCAGTGAAATTGTCGGACAAAGATTGAAATAAGAGGGTTTCAAAAATTAGGGTTTTGACATTTAACCACTTAATTTTCAAAATCAAAGCACAAATATGAATTGATAATTTGTAATAGAAGGGCAGATCTGAAACAAGCATTAACAATTAAATATTTCACAAGTCCAATTTTCAAAAAGAAATTTTAGGGTTTTTATGCAATCACCTCTAAAATTTTGCAAAAGATCAAACATGGAAATGTAATTAAGGAATCAATTTTCAGATCTAAGCATGAAAAATCAGAAAGGATGTTCACGTCGGGTTCACCAAAATGTAAAGCGGAAAAATCGCGATCGAACCCTAGTTGTTCTCCCCTCTTCCAACTCCGAGGAGAGAGAAGGGAGGTTCGCTAGGGTTCAATGGTTTTTCACTTAGGGGAGAGACTTTACATTCAAAAGAGGGGTTGAAACTCATAAGATCCAATCCCACACAATGTAAGATTGGATGCTAAATGAATTTCAAGGGTTAGGAAAGCAAGGCTACCCTCTTTTGTAAAGAATGTTGTTAAGGAAATTAAGCTAGGAATGCATAGAAAGTCATAAAGATTCGCTTATAAACTGAGTTCGGGTTATAGGATGAAGCTGCAGACCTGGAATTAGCAGTAAAATGTCGATACGGCGCTGTCCTGCAAATTTGAGCAAAATTTGTCGGGACGATGGCGCCCGGCGCCACGGTCCTCCGAAAAATCCGCGAAACGAAGTGGGATCTGTTCGTCTCTGCACAAGGATTCCAGATCTTCAATTTCAGCCGCGTACCTGCAACCTACACACAGAAAAGTGAAGACGATTGGGGGGTTAGGGATTAGGGGTTTGCCTTTAGGTCAAACCCCGGTTTTGGAATTAACCAAGAAATGAACAAGTGCTGTAAATGTAAATGTATGTAATGCAAAACAAGTACTAATACCTTGTTCTAAGGATGTTTGTATCCTTATGTGCGAAGGTTTAGATGTTGTATGTTGTGTGTTATAGCATGTAGTAAGTGATCTCCTCTTCAATGGTTGAATCCTTGACTTGAATGCAACACTTAGCCTTGAATGGAGACTTAGAAGGAATGCTTGAATGCTTGAATGTTTGAATGCTTGAATGCTTGAGTATTGCTTTCGCCTTTTTTCCATCTCTATCCAAATGAGAGAGGAAAATGTAGTTTATATACTTGTCAATTAGGGCTGATAGACTGATTTTCCCGACCTTAGGCCGACCAGGAAAGTATATTTCCAAATTGCAAATGAAAAGACCCGATACCACTTAGGAGACCGGGCCCAAAATAGGTCCTGGAGGACCAGGGCGCTGGGCGCCATGGTCTTGGAGGACCAGGGCGCTGGGCGCCATGGTCTTGGAGGACCAGGGCGCTGGGCGCTCTGGTCCCACCTCCCGGGGCAGTAGGGTGCAAGGAGGTTCAGGCCAGGGTGCATGAAAAATGCAGTTTTTGGTGTCGTGAGCAAGTTTCGGGGTCTCCATTCAGGTTGCGTGTTGCGTCACCATCGTGAAGACCGAAATGCAGTCGAAATTGCAAGTGTCACAATTTTAGGACGCTACAGAAATGTTATACTTTAAGGAGTAAGATTCAAGATTTCATTGATAATAATACCACATCCATAGCTGGTGTGAATGACAAAGGAAACAAATTTGTAGCTCCTCCTAATAAAAATCTCCAAGTGTTCACCGATCCTTTACCTTCCCACTTGACTAATGTTGTTGAGTTTGAGTCTCTTGCCTTCTCTTTCAATGACCTTGGTATTGAGTCTAATAATGTTGTGAATCTTGTTGACAAAACTACACCTCCTAAGGACCTATGCATTACCTTTGATCCTAGTGAGACTATTGTTGCACCTAATGGCCCATTATATATCACTCGAGATATCAAAGACAAACTCTCATGAGGAGTGCTCATTGATCCAATGCGTATGGTGAATGTGATCACTGAAGAATATATTTACACTTTACAATTGAATCAAGTAACATATGATAAATCTAATGTAATGGTCAATGTGTATGATGGTTTCTCTTGCCCTACTATTGGCTCTATTACTCTCCCTATTGAACCTGGTACTAAGTGCTTAGATGTGACTTTTTCTATCATTCCTACATTAGATCAATTTTGTGTGAAGATGAGATATCCTTGGATCTCTTCCATGAAAGCTATCCCTTTTACTTGTAATACCCCTTCAATCCTCACATAATAATGCAGGTATTATGATACCTATCAATTTTGTGTGAAGATGAGATATCCTTGGATCTCTTCCATGAAAGCTATCCCTTTTACTTGTAATACCCCTTCAATCCTCACATAATAATGCAGGTATTATGATACTGAACCTACTCTTAATGTAGATAAAGCAAGTAATGAAATGGGAATCAATGTAGATTAGATGCAAAGGGGTGATATCACATCATTGGAGAATGCATATGGTGTTAAAATCCCCTTCTAATGAGTATAATATGTGGTTGCTTATATGTATACGAGGGTGCTTAAGTTTAATGTGTAAATATCCTTACTGTGATAATTAGTAGGTGGCCTATTATGATACTCTTTTAATGTTATAATAAGTAGTTGACAAGTGGATTTTCTAATCATGTTTTCTTTGCGATCTCTTTTGGGAAATGAATTATGTTCTAGGGTAACCCCTTCTATGTTCGTTCTTGATTATGATATTGTGGATTCATGTTGAATTTAGTTGCATATTGTCTATTAGGGGTGGGCATACTCAGTTGATTTGTAAAAAGGTTGTGTATGTATAGTGGATTTATATTTTTAGGACCGGTTGGCGATATTAGGGTTTATGGTTATAATTATGATTTTATAGTGATTTTTATATGTTGAGGGTATAAAAATGAAATATTAGGGTATAATGTTGATGGTAACTTGATGATTAGATGTGAGATGAAGTATTATGGTTATGATGTTTATTTGTCATGAGGACTTATGATGATTTTAGGATTTTATGTTATAATCCCTTAATGGCTATATGTTAGATGATGTTTTATGACTATGATGGTTTATGATGTAATAACATATGTTTAGATGATTATATTTGAGGAATGTTTATGGCTACTAATCCTATTTGTCCGATGTATACATGGACATGTATGTGTGTAGGTTTTTTGTGTTGTGTTTTGATGTAGGTACTAGGCATCGACTCCACCTAGCTTCGTAGATCTGAGCATGCCTAACAATCCCCAATGGTGGTAATGGAGATAGCATATAGACCCAAGTTGACTTAGCCCTAACCATTGTCCCATACTAGGACAATTGTTTGTGGTCTTGTGTGTACCTGTTCGAATTGCCTTAAAGGCTATATTCGAATCCCTGTGTCAGTTGTCTTGATTATGTGTTTGTTGATGTCTTTTCTTGGTCATGTTTTATGCTTTCTTGTGTGATATTTTAATTATGTTTTGAGTTAATATTATTTAATGTGAGTTCTCATATATATATATATATATATATATATATATACACACATACACATACATATACATATATGTATATGTATATACATGTATATATATATGTATGTATATATACATATATACATATATGTATGGATATATGTATGTATATACATATGTATATGTATGTATGTATATATGTATCATATATGTATACATATGCATATATGATACATATATACATACATACATATACATATGTATATGTATATATGATACATATATACATATATACATATACATATGTATATATACATATGCATACATATACATATGTATACATATATATACATATGTATACATATATACATATATACATATGTATACATATATACATATATACATATATACATATATATAGATAGATATATATATATGTGATCAAAAGCAAATTTGAAATATTGAAAATAATATTTTCTAGTTTTTTCTAGTTTTTTTATATGTTAGTAATTGGCGTTTTTGAAGGCCTTCAGGGCATTTTCAGCCCTTGAAACTTTGACTTGTCCTTGAGAACATTGTTGTAGGCATGTTATTTCAGGACTTTGCCTTAATCTCTTGGAGACCTTTCCAACGAGTTAAACAGCTCATGATTTCGAGTCCTGAGTAGAAAGTTATGTCTAGTTAAAGTTAGGATAAAATTTCATATAGTTTTTTGAAAATTTTGTAGTTTTGGATTTTATTATGTAAATAAACAAATATGATTGTTTTGTTTCGATTCTCAAGGGGTTTTGGTGACCCTTGGAATCTCATGAACTGATATATGTTGGATTTTCGAATTGAATAGATTACTTTTTGGCTTGCTTCAATTTTGTGTTTACCTTGTTCATGTAAACAAATCCACAATACATTAGGTTCTCACTCAGGTGTTGTCATCCGAATCCATATTTTGGATCAATATGTATATGTATATGTATATGTATATGTATATGTATATGTATATGTATATGTATATATATGTATATATATATATTTATATATATTTATATATATATGTATGTAAATATGTATATATATGTATTTATATATGTATATGTAATATATATGTATGTATATGTATGTATATATGTATGTATATGTATGTATGTGTATATATATGTATATATACATGTATGTATATATGTATATGTAATATATATATATGTATGCACATATATATACATATATATATATATATATATATATATATTACATATAAATATATACATACATATATATGTATATATATTATATATACACACACACACACATATGCATATATATATTACATATACATATATACATACATATATATACATATACATACATATATACATATATACATACATATATATACATATACATACATATATACATATATACATATATACATATACATGTATGTATATATATTACACATATACACACACACATATATGTGTATATATATGTATGTATGTATGTATGTATGTATGTGTATGTATGTATGTATGTATATGTATGTATGTATGTATGTATGTACACACACACATATCTTGGTTATGTTATTTTATTGTTTTATTATTTGGTGGGATTTTGCAATGCATTTTATGGAGACCTTTGGTTTTAGGTTGTTTTATTGAGTTTATTTTGTGTGTTGGTTGGCTTTTAATTTGATGGCTTTTGTAAGGGAAGTCTATTGGTTTCTTTTTGAGTTTTTAAAGGATGTAGGTTTTTCATTTTCAGGAGGCTTCTTGCTGGATTTATTTTTGGAAATTTTGGGGAAGGAATTTTCTTGCTTGGAGAAGGATTTTGGGGAGGACTGAATTATGTTTACATGTTGCTATTTGTGTGAGATTGTTGAAGATATTTTGGAGGATTGAGTTAAAGATTCTTTTGGTTATTTGCTAGAGTTTTTGTGGCTGATTTTGTCTTGTTGTTGATTGGAATTATTGCTAGAATTATTGGGGGTTTTGGAGAAGATTGGTTGGAGAAATCTTGATCAAATTTTGTAGAGATTTTGAATTCGATTTGAAAAGAAATTTTGGTATTGATTTGGCTTTGACTGCAAGAGGATTGTTAATGAATTATTATGGATTTTGGTTGGAGGATTTATTTCAATTTTCTTTTCCTTCTTCTTTCATTGTTCTTCAAATTCGAGCTAAGGTTTCTTCATCACACTTTCATATTTTCTTCATGTTGTTTTCAAGAAAAGTGTGTGGAATTCTTATTGTGTTGGGTCTTGTTAATATGTTTCAGAATTATGCTATTGTTCTTATGGTTGTAATTATACTTATATGTTGTTATTTCCATTTGCAATTCAAACAAAATCAGTTTGTGGTGTTTTAGGTGAATCGAGTGGTGTAGTTTTATCTCAGTTTTGTGGGTTTGATATAGATTCTAGAAATGAAAGACATATCATTTTCTTAAGTGGTAAATTAGTTTTTAGACCTGATATTTTGTTGCAGATGTTTGTAGTGATGCATCAGTTGGTGTTATGTATATTTGATATCCTTTTAATGTAACATTAATAATGTATATTATATAATGCATTCTCCTTGGTGAGATTGATGTATTGTAAACTATGTTATTATCTAGGATGTATTGGAAATAATATGTTGATTTGATTAGATGTATGTTTATGATGTTCTAAAGGTTATCACAAGAACATTTACTTTGGTGCATTAAAATGAACCTAGTATTAGATGTGAATGTGTTCTTACTTTGCATAATATTATCATTAATGTAATATGGTTAACTAATCTTAATCATTCTTTAGAGTGTTGCTTAGGTTGTGATCTTAGGGAGCCCACAAGAGGATTTAGTTTAGGTGAATGTTTTTCTTTTGTATGTGAAAATGTTTAAATAAATTTCCTAATGAGTTGTTAATGTAATTTGTCTTGTTTTTTTCTTTAAAAAAAATTGCTATGTTTCTTTAGTTTGTTTGTTGTCATCCTCTTGGGTTCCCTAGCAGGTCGTTACACTACTATTCATAAATGTTTAAAATTCTCTCACAATGGCACTATCATAACAATTAATCATAGCCTTTACCAACCCATGATGAAGTGCGGTAATTTCACCCTTGATTACTTATGGCCTAAACAACTTGAGCCTCTCAAGCTTCAAAATGATGTCCTTTTTCTATCTTATCAAAAGTGGAAGAATGAGATGATCATATCTTTGAGTAAGCCTAGAAACCCTAGACATATACCTCCTCCTCATGATGGACCTAGTATCCTTCCCACACCTTCTATTCCTCCCATATATGTTGCAGTCTCACCTCCTATGTCTTACAAAGAAAAACACTTGGGATCTTCTATGTCTCAACCTAATGTGGTTTCTTCTATTCCTCCTCCTTCAAAGGAAGAAAATAAGCCTACATCCATTGATGCTCAACCTTCACAACCCTCAACTAAAATCAAAAGAAATTATTGTGCGAGAGAACACCGACAAAGACATCGCTCTAAGGCTAGTGAGATTTCTTACCAAACCATTTCCTCCTCGAAGACACCAAATGTTGACTTGATCCCATTTGTCCAACCTTCACCTAATCCTAGGGAGGAAGTTCAACCTAAATCACCAAGATTAAAAATGCTTAATAAAAATGATGGTTCATGCTCTTTTTGTGTTAGAGATCCTATTTTTATTAATCTAGATGATGATTTTGTTCATGCTAACAATGTTGATTCTAATGATTCTGATGATATGTATGAGCTTTTTGATGTAAATCATGATTTATCTTCACATTTTTCAAAAGCTTAACCCTAGCTCTTAGTGACAAACAAAATGGCTCATCATTAGAGAATGGTCATTGTTTGGGACTTGCAGTAGCTCGATCTACCATTCTTAAAGTGGCTCCTCTTGAATCTTGTCCACCTTCCCAAAAAAATGTTCAACAAGATTGGGAGGTAGATGATTTCCCTGATTAGCTTCATTCATACCTTAGGTCCTCTCTTGTCTGTTCGTAATGTGTTTCCGCAATTACTTGTTTCTATGTTATGTTAGGTTCTCTTTAGATGATCCGTGTTACTTTGTTGGTACAAGGTAATAAAGAGGTCAAATCAGTTGTGACATTCTTCTATTTGTATCTCAATTCTTCTATATATTGTCCCTTGTGTTGTCTACTTGGGGACGATGCAAAGTGTTGAGATCTCTTTTGGTCTCTTCCATGTTGACTTAAAAGACACATGTTCCCTTCTTCCATTGTGTTTTTAGTTCCACTACCTTTGGTGGATGAGGTCAATTCAATGCAAATATTCATGATATACATTATCTATCATAAGAGCATACTAACCCCAGAATCGGTGGATCCCTTATGTGTTTTTATGTTTTGTGACCATTATCCTTTGCTTTGTACTCTCTTAGAGTCATCTCATTATGGTAACGTGCTTGTCTTTTGGATGCATGCTACCTTAAATTAATTTCTTCAATGTTACACTTTGTGCACACACCATGACATGCTTCAATACTCAACTTACTTTGCAAACTGAGCCTTTTTCTTTGTAATTTGGTATTTTTCTTTTTCATGACTCATAGTAAGAAAACCTTACTAGGCTAGTATTCATGTTTTATTTCCTCTTTCTTATGATGTTCCTATTGGATTATTAAGATCCTAAAGTTCTTAGGGGCTTGGTGTGTCTTGTCTCTTTTATGTCTTGATGAAATTTTTCAACACAGAGCTTTTTACTTTACCATGTGTATGCTTAGCCTCATACTCCCACTAAAGTGGGGGCTAAATGTAGTGTCTTAAATTATACTCACATACAATTTTATCCTCACTTTGGTGTTTTATCCTCCATGGCCTGATTGCAATACTGATTCTACTCACACCACTCATTTATCTCACATTTTTACCAAATTTCTAGCCTCTTCACCAATTTGGAGTCCTAATTTGCAGGACTAGGACGTACCATGCCTTGGTCCTAAATCAAGACCAAGAAATACCATGCCTAGGTCCTAAATCATGACCAAGGTGTATACATCATGGGCCTCCTAATCAAGCCCCAAATTGTTCCCCTCTAATGGTCACTTTTGATGAGTAGGAAATCTACCCTTGTGTCGGCTTGTTGCATAAATTCAATTAGATTTTTGACAAGAAAGTATAAAAGGAGGTCTACTCCTCTCATTTCAAACATAAATCCAAAAATTCAAGATCTCAATTACACTCTAGCAAATTCAAGTGAGCAAGCAATCAATCTTGTACCAAGCATTAGAGCTAAAATTAATTTAAGATTCAAGCATTGGAAATGACATTCATGTTCTATGTTTTATGAAGATAACCTACATGAAACCCTAATTCCTTTATGGAGACAAACAAAAATTCAGTAAAGGTATATAATTAGGTTTTCATTCATTCTCAACCTTTCACTCAAAAGGAAAGTATTTTACTACAGTCATTCATCTTCAATTCAATTTCATGGTTAATTCCAAAACCGGGGTTTGACCTAAGGCAAACCCCTATTGCCTATTCCTAACATATTTCCCCTTTTCACTGTGTGTAGGAACAGATATAGAGATACGTTCAAGAGGATCGACTGGAATTACAAAGATGAATAGGTTTAACTTTTGATCACAAGAAATTTGGAGGACCATGACAAATTGATACACAGTCCCAAAAATTTAGGCTGAACTTCTAGGAACATATTTGAAACATTTTCTTCTAATTTGATCTAGGTTGGTGGCTCCAAATGACTTTTGTAACACACTATTTCTATCAAATTGCTTCCATAATTCACTTTCAACAATTCAAATCAATCCAATTTAAAGAAGATAGAGCCCTATCAAAGGAGCTTGGAATTTGATTAGATACATGGTCTATCAAGGCTAGATCTGTAACTACCGTTTTCACCTTAAGTAAATGTTTTAAATATTAAGATAATTAATATATCTATTGTTATTAAGACTTTAAATAATATTTAAAGTAGTTCCAAAAGTAAGTTATTTAATATAATGATAAATGAATTAACCCTACTTTATATTGAATAAGCATTTAAAACATAACATTTATGCAACAATATATTATAGGAGAACCTTTATAAACATTAATGTGCAACAATAATAAGATCATAGAAATTCAATAGCATTAATATGAAATAATAAATAAACCAATGTAACATCACTATTTGCAAATATACATATAAATACATATCTTTGTGAAATCTGGAGAGGGCTTCTATCCAACACATAGAGGATCAGTTGCAGGTCTTGGCTTTTCATGGAAAGGAAGAACTCCAGGAGGATAGGTTCTTACATAGAACCTTGCATTCCTTCACGACACAAAATAAATGTAGCCCTGGCCAGGACACTCCCGGGTGATGTTGTACCCCGAGTTGGACACACACTGTATGTCCCTTCTCCAATGCCCAATGCCCAGCCACAAACCTTAACTATCCCCTTCCTTGTGCTTTCTTTAATTATTCCTTCTTCATGTATTCTTTCTCTGGGTATAATCCCCATACCTCCCCCATTCTCTATTAATTTATGGGTTTTAATAATACCCCAAGGGGGTTTATTAAAGTCACACCCTTTCATTATAATAATATTCTTAATTACTTTGATATATATATATTCTTTTATTATAAATTATTTCATGGGAAAAATTCCCATAACAAGACCTATTTGATTCCTCTCCTCCTTAATGTGATGGTTAATTAGGCCATTTGATGATTTTATTATATTAATTTAACCCTAACCCTAATTTTTACCATCACAATTGTGACAATAGGGAAATGAGAAACCTCAAGTTGGGTATCATTTAGCTGGGATACTTGGATGCACTCTGCTTTCTTCAATATGCAATTTTGGATACTAGTTTATTTCTTAGTTTTGTGCATGCAATAGATAAAAGGCAAGAAAAGGCAACTAATTCTTGCATGTATGATTCTAGTTAACCACCACCTTTTTGGGAAAAATACCTCAATTAAATGCGTATGTATGACCAACCCACTATGCCACCAAATAGGAAATGAAAATGCCTTAGGAAATTGTATGACAACCTTCAAAGAGCGAGCAACTAAAACTCGAATAAAAGATGGCTAATAATGACCACTTCACTTAATCATTTGAATAAAGGGTAAGAGTGCTGGTAAACATTCTGACAAACACCTAGCAAGATGCAATACATGATACTTATTAAAAAGGGAAACACACACAACCTAAAGCAACCATAACTAATATTCACAATCCCAAGGGGACAAAGTCTTTAATGGGCTTGAGATGGATTTTGTTGATGGGAATACCAAGAGAATCACCCTCCATGTCTTCTAATTCAAAGGAATTACTCTCTTTGCATTCAATGATGGTTAAAGGACCCCCAAAGTGCATAAAAATTAGAGCGTTGACCTAGCTTGGTAGTGCGCTCATCATATATTAATACCAGATCTCCGTCCTTATAACCCAAGTTTGATGATTTTTTTTATTGAACCAACATTTGATAACTTATTGGTGATTTACCAAGGCATCGAAAGCCTTTTTTCATTTCTCTTGAATATTCATCAACTCAGCAAGTCTGACTCTCATACCATCATCTTCCTCTATCTTCAGAAATTTTAACAATTATAATGCGGGGACCTTGATGGAAATAGGCATTATCCCTTATTTTTCATATACAAGCTCATACGAAGATATATTCAATATTTTCTTGGGAGTAATTTAATCAACCCACAAGAATGGTCTTAGACACTTGTGACAATTCTTTTAATTTTCTAAGCACATCCACTTGATCAATATGATAATTTTTTTTGTTTGTTGATTTATCCAATCTATTTCCCTATGAGTAATAATTTGAAGAAGTTTTGAGAAAGATCCCATGTCACAATGCAAATTCTATCACGTTAGAGCCCACAAATGCTCTTGCATTATTTGAAGTAACTTTCTTGGGTGTGCCAAATCTTGTCACTAATTCTTCAACGAAGTTTGTGATCTCATATTATATAGCATTCTTTAGAGGGGTAGCCTTTGACCATTTGGTGAAATAATCAGTCGTAGTCAATATCCATCCATGTCTTGATCTGGATACAGGATTGATCATTCCAATGAAATCTGATCTCCATTGGGTGAAATATTCATCTATCACAATTGGATTCAAAGGCATAGAAGAATTTTTTCTCTTTCTAACAAAATATTTACATTTCTGACAAGTCCTAACTGACTAGTGTCAATCAGTGAACATGGTAGGCCAAAAGTAACCAACTTGCATGATTTTCAAGGTGGTGGTCTTTGCAGAATAATGCCCTCTAAAAGGACCATTATGCATTTCATCTATAAGTTTCTTGGCTTGATCATTTTCAACACAATGGAGCAAGACTCTATCAAAATGTCTTTTAAACAATACTCCCTCAATGAGGGCATAACCAAATCCTTGTAACCTATAAAATATTCTCTTAAAAACTAGAAAGGTGGAGGGATATTTACTTATTGCATGAAAACTATCCAATCAGCTACCCACCCATCTACTGACTCCACTCGGTTAACTAGTATCACCTCTTGAGGTTCATCTTTGACTTCCTTTGCTTCTGAAGCCAAGTATTCACAAAGCCTTTTTCCATGAACAAATTTTGTTAGTAGAACCTCCACATCATACTCCATTATCTTCGTGATCCAATTATCTCTTTGTTTTATGATTTATCCTTCCATGATATATTCTCAAACACTTGAATGTGCCACATATATAAATTTTACTTCCGAAAACCAAGTGTCAAATTTTTTTTAGCCCTTTGACAATGGAAAAAGCTTGTTTTTCACAAAAATATACTTCATTTCATAACCCTTTAAAGTTATTGAATGGAAGGCGACCAGGTCTTCACCTTTCTTATCTTCATCTTTTTGAGTTAGTACGACAATAATGCTAGGCTCACTACCATAAACATACATGATGAATTCCTTTGAAAAGTCGGGGTTAGCCAGCATAAGAGCTAAGGAAATGGCTTCTTTGATTTTATCAAAAGAAGAACTAGCTTCTTGGGTCCATTTTAATGCTTGATCTTTTTGCAAAATTAAAGTGATTGGCCTAACCAATCTAGCAAAATGAGAGATGAATCTACTCACAAAACTTATTTTTCTCGAGGAATGATTGTAACCCCTTTTTGTTAACAGGTAGAGAGAGCTCTTTGATAACCTTTACTCTTCTAGGATTAATGGAAATTACTTCCTTTGACACCACATAACCTAGGAGTTTCCCTTCCAGGACTTCGAAGATACATTTCTTAGGTTTTAGAGACACCCTAAATTCTTGACACCTTTTGAAAATTACCTCTAAGTGATCAAAATGATTTTCCTTTTTCTTTGAAAATATAATGAGATCATCTAAATAAATCAGAGCTATCACATTAATGAGACCTTTGAAATCAATATCCACTGCATGTTGAAAGGTAGCACCAACATTTGAGAGACAAAAGAGCATCTTTGCATAAGTGAAGGTTCCCAACTTAGTGGTAAACATTGTCTTGTGCTAGTCTTATTCTTTGACGAGCACATGATTGTACCCAAAAACACCATCCAATAATGAGAATATTTCTAACCCTACAACTATTTGTAGAATATGCTCCATGGAGGGTAGGGGATAGTGATATTTTAGAGAGGCCTTATTCAAGTTTCCTAAACATACACTCAAGCGAATATCCCCATTCTTCTTTCAGACTAGCACCAGGTTCGATACCTACGTGTTGTGTTTGACTGGATAGATAATTTGAGAATCAATGAGTTTCTTGAATTCTTGTGCCACGAGAGATTCTACCTTTGGGTTGACGAGCCTCTATTTTTGGTGAATTGGTTTAGCTCCTTCGACAAATTCTATTGTGTGCTGGATGAAATCCTGTTTGTATCCTTTAAGGTTATCGCAATTCCATGCTATTACCTCTTTGTATTTATCACACCATGATATCAGCCTCTCTTTCTCCTTGTGAGGAACTTATTCTTCTAAATTTCAACTTTATGTCATCTCCAATCTCTAGATCAACATAGTCCCCCTTATCACTAATAAACTTTCATTTGTCATTCCTTGCATAATCACAATCGAAATTTTTTTCCAACGTTATTAATCCTCTTGGAAGATTATTGTCTTTTAGTTGAATCACTTGATCTTCATAAGCTTCTTCAATCTTAGGCTGTAATTGTTTTGCGAACTCGAGTACTTGCTAAATAAACATAATGATTTGGGCATCACTCTCAAACACTTGCAAATTCTAATATCATTATCTATAATTACAAGTCTCACAATCCTCCACACAAAGTGTTTGTTTGTGATCAAGTCCACTATCGGATCAAATTATAACCCAATCAGGACTAACCAATCCAATTTAGTATTTAACTTTCTTGGACCTACCTAAGCTTTCAATGAGGTCCCAAACTCTATGTTGATAAGATCTCATGCAAACATTCTTTGTGGCTGAAAATTTTTGAACTTTATTAACCACCAATGGTGAATCTCCAAACACCTTCAATTAATTGACTCCAGCTCATTCGGTCAAGAAAAGTCCCCTTACCAACCCTTCATACTCTGCCTCAATATTTGTGCAAGAAAATTGGAACTGGAAATACCTGAGGAGTTGTTCCCCAAATGAAGAAGTTAGACCTACAACTACTCCAGAGCCTACTTGGCTTTTGACACAATGAAAATGCATTGTCTATAACTTAGGGTTTTGATTACAATTTCTTTCCACGCCTTCTATTTTCTCTTTGTAATTCAATGGATCGATTGATCATTGTCAAATATTGCATAAGTTCCCATATCGGCGGCATGTAATTTTTTGAAAGGATACGTATCTATGACTTCATTCAAGAGGACCTCTTCTTCTTGACTTATATTTCTAGTCACTTCTTCCTCCTCCAACATCTCGACACAATAGATTTCTTCCTTAGAAAAAGAGGCATGGGTAGGCTCAAAATTCATCATAGTAGATCATCTACTATGTGTTCAACATGCAAAGGTTTAGACAAGACTTTTAATTTTGACCCATACTTGGTTCTGGGAAGATGAGACCAATCGAGAGATATATTACCACTAATCTTTGATATGCAATCTTGGGAGAGACATATTCCAAAGATAGGAGGGATACCAATGATAACAATATCTTGGGCAACTATAATACTAGGACAAGAAAATATAATTAAGGAAAAATCCTAGATAACCCCTGCTGCCTAGACCTTTTTACCATCTAATTGCATGATTCCCCTTTCTAAAGGTTCTAACACCCAAATATTTTTCCATCTGTTTTGGCATCATTATGGTACTAGCTCCCAAGTCTATCATGGAATTGTGTAACAACTTATCCCCAACAATGAGAGTTAACAAGAAGGGCATAGGTTTAGACATACCCACTCCTTCATTTTTACCCGCTCCTTCATTTTTTGGGTCTAGGTTTGAATTAATGAACACCGAAGGTTGTTGGTTCTACATTCTAGTATTTGGTTGTTGGCCCTTTTTGCAAGCCTGTTCAATGGCATCTCTAACTCATGCTTGCTTTTCTCAATTTTTCAAAGCCTCCTTTAGCAAATTTTTTGTTTCATAATAGCCAATATATCGCATAGGGATACATTTGCGGGGGCCTTTTTGAATTGCTCAACCACATACATGGAAACAAGAAGTGGGTCCTTATTTTCTTTCGATTTGAACTTCTTTGTCAACTTTTAGAAAGATTGAACAACAGGGGTTGTGACAAGAGCCTTATTTGAATTTAGTATAGACTAAGAAATTTGGGAAACAAGATCTCCAATGAACCTCTGCTTTTAATGAGTATTGTAGTTTGATTGAACTTAAGGAGCTTTCAATGTTGATGCTTCATTTTTTAATATAGCTTCTTCCTCTTCCATCCATGAGAAAAGTGCATGATCAAGAACAATTTCTTCTTCTTGTTCTAGGGACATTCCCTGTATCTGAGTGTAGCCTCGTAAATTGTCATTGAGCCAATTTATACCTCATGTTGTGTGCCTCTACTTTAGTGTGTCTCCTACTCATCTCCTAGTTGGGTCCATTCAATGCCTTCGCTCCAATTTTGATGCCATGTACACCTACCAACAAAATTTTTGTAGGGAAGTCCTTCTCCTTGTGTCTAAATTATGGTCCATGATTAAGGAGGACCAGGGCATGAGTGTCATGGTCCCCCTTGGTTAGGCCCTATTTTAAAGTGTGAGATGAGCCCTATCTCTCCGATGAAAAATGAAATTTGTGGCTCAACATGAATGTTGGAGGTCGGCCTAATTGGTAAATTGACCTAGATACCTATTGTCCTCGATTTTAGCACGACCAAAATTGTGAGGCAACCCTACGAAACTAGTCCATTTCGTACCTTATGATCTCCGGGAGAGCTTAATCGACTTGGTCGGTTAGTTCATTTTGTTCCTTGTTTTCCTTGTTCCCTTAAGTTTGTAGTTTTACCTGCAGTTCAAATTTTAAAGTCCGAACTACAGGGTTCTTTTTGCTAAATACACTTTGGACTTTAAAGTCTGGTGTGCATTTGTGGTCTAAGCCTGCAATTAGGACTTTAAAGTCTGAACTGCATGTGGTCTAAGCCTGCAGTTTGGACTTTAAAGTCCGAATTGTAGTTTGTCTTAGCCTACAGTTCGGATTTTAAAGTCCGAACTATAGGTGCTTTGTCCATAGGTTGCATGTCAGACTTTAAAGTCTAACGTGCAAGTGTTCCTAGCTTGCATGTCGGACTTTAAAGCCCAACATGCAACCGTGAGTTGTATTAAATGCCGCTTTTATTGATTAATTAGGGTTTGTTATAAAGCTTTTTAAGTTAATTTTTGTATTATTAGTTTTCATTTTGGTTTGTCCTGCGCGCGCCCTCCTCCTTTTTCTTCGTCGAGACTCATATTTTACTCACCTCGACTTGGATTAGATTCTCTCCTTGTTGGATTTTTCAACATTGCTTGTTGCTGCGAGGTAGGGTTTTATTTTGTCTTTTCGGGTTTCTTTTCTAGGTTTGCGTTTTGTTTGTCTTCTTTTTGTTTTTGTTTTTCTTTTCGGGTTTCTCTTTCGGAAGGCAATCGGATTTTGTAGTTCGATTGTCTCCCTTGTTTCAGAGGACAATCGGACTTCAAAACCCGATTGCCCTCCGAAGCCCCCCTTCTAAAGCTGCATACAGGACTTTAAAATCCGGTGTGCAGCTGGAGAAAAGTATCTCCGCATATTGGATTTTAAAATCCTATATGCGAGATCTTAACCTCCACATATTAGACTTTAAAATCCGATATGCGGAGGGGAGTAGGTTGACATGTCGGGTTTTAAAACCCGACATGTCAACCAGTTGTCCTTCCCCTTTGCAAGCACATCAGACTTTAAAGTCCAATGTGCCTTTAATCTTTTCTAGATTGCACATCGGACTTTAAAGTCCGATGTGCTTGTTTTAAGTTTTCTCCCTACACATCAGACTTTAAAGTTCGATGTGTTGTTGTTTTCCCCGGATTGACACATCAAACTTTAAAGTCCAATGTGTTAATGACCCATCTCGAATTTGTACATCAGACTTTAAAGTCTGATGTGCTGATCAAAGTATTTTTAACTGCATTTCGAACTTTAAAGTCCGATGTGCAATTTTGTTTTCAAAAGAGCATGTCAGACTTTTTTCCTCAACCTGCTATCTTTTGCGGTTTTACCTCCAAGCCTATTTTGAGTCCCGTTTTTCGATCCGTTTAAGAAAAATTAATTTTGATAATGATGAATAGCTAATCATCAGTGTTGAATTCAGTCATCACGAATGTCAAAGCTCCCTCACAATAAGCCTGAGTCTTCCTCAGGTCAGTTGGAATCTTCTCCAAGTAAAGCATCATCAAGAAAGATGAAATACAAGTATGACAGGTACTTGAATCTATACCCAAAGAGTTCAGTAGACTCAAATATTAAGGAGATCAGAGACACTGAAATTAGGCATGTTGATATGCAAGAATTTGTTGACCGAGTTCAGAAGGCTCCTGCTCATCTAACCAGTCTAATTAAATCTGAGTTGCATAAGTATGCATCTTTCCTAGTTGTGGCTCATGATCCTGAATTTGTACTGGTAATAGCAGATCACTTTGATCCAAATACAAGGCAAGTGAAGGATGTTGATTAGAATGTCATCATGACACTAGATAGTGTGTTCTTTAACAGTGTTTTCAAAGGTTCATCAGTTGAAGAAGTAGTTGATATCTCTCAAGAGAGTGCTCAAGAGTACTATGAGAAACATGAGGATAAATGCAAAAAGGTGATCAATACTATTTATCTCTCTGCTATGAGAAGTTCCCTCACCTCATGCTGGCCTAAGTCCTTCCACAGGAGTGATTTTAACGAGGAATATAATGACATGGTTACCATGTTATCCAGAGTGAGAGGGTTAAAAGACTCTCATTATTTTCAAAACTGGATGTCCTATTACATAAATATAATCAGAAAGGGGGCCACAAGAATTGATTGGGGAGAGAAGATCAGTGATGCACTTTGTGCTCAATTGAAGGAGGTCAAGGTGACACTAAAGTTTTACATGACCTCATACCTGGTTTACGCAGCTGCTTCAATGAGGCAATATCCAGGCTTGTCTACCAAGGGTGACAGAAGATTGGTGCCCATTTGGGAGCACTATGACCAGCTGACAATCAAGAATCAAGGTAATTATTACAAGAGGGTTAATGATGCCTTATTTGCTGTATGGAAGTGCATTTTTGATAAAGCCCTGTAGAAGAGGAGAATATCAGAGGCCACTTACAGCAGGGTATCTCATTTTGGGTGTGTTTTTCTGCAATTTCCCACATTCACCTACATCCAAATTGGATGTTTCTCAGGTGAGCCCTTCATTCTTCCAAGATTCCCTTCAGAAAAAATCATCCTTATGGAGTTGTGCAGACAACTAATTAGTGTGCAAGAGAAACAATCACAAGCACATAAGACTAGGCTGAAATTCCCAGAATCAATTGGCAGATACTCGGTGCTAACCAATCCCAAGGCCAAAAATATGGAGGAGGAAATGCAGTGGAATACCATGAGAAGATTCAAGGCCCAAACCAATTTTGATTTCCATGGTATAAAGAACAAACTCAAAAGGACTTATACTCATGTTTATAGGTTTGAAGATGTTTGGGCAAATTGTCAGAATGAGGAGGATATAAGAAGGATGGATTTCAGTCGCCTTACTCTGGAACAAATTGAAAATTTGGATTTAGCTAAGATCCCAATGACCATGGAAGACACATATGACATAGTGGACCCTATATATTATGAGAGGAAGATTGCTGACTCCCCACTTCCACCTGTGCAATGGTCAAAAAAAGAAAATAAATCTATTACTGAGAGTGTTAAATTGGATTCTCAAATGGCCTTTAACTCATTGTTAAGGAGATTGGATCAAGAGAGGGACGAGAAAAATGAGTTGAAGCAAAAGTGTGAACAACTGACCAATGTTCTTCTCAAAGTTACACAATCTTCTCAAGAGATCGAGCCCATAGGATCCTCGATGGATACCGAAGCTCTAAAGAAGATTGAGCAGGTAGGAGCTAAAGGTCGAGTGATGGATGAATGGATTTCAAGACTACAGTTAGAAGGCTCTCATCTTCTAAGTTCGACTATGGGACTATTGGCTGATTATGAAGTGATCCAGTGTCAAATGCAAGGACTCAAAAATTCACTATCACAGGAGATTGAGGAAGTGGAAAAAAGTACTATCTCTTGGAGTAAAATGGAGGACTTCAGAATAGATGTCCTTGTTGAGAATAGGGTAATTCCCACAAGGGAAAAATAGATCTAGATTTTGTCCTTATTGTCTCATAAGCAAGAGACAATAAGGTTGATGATTGCGGAACTAGACCGGGAAAAGAAAGAAGGTGATGATGAGGTCGACCTCATTTTTGCCAAAGTTGGTGATCTTCCCTATTATTTATATGATGGTGATCAAAACCTCATCACTACTGAAGTTATCATGTAGGAATTCTTTTCCTTGATGGATCACTGCACGGAATAGGATTTCTCACTTGATACCTTTGATAAGCTGTTGGAGATCCAGGTCAGTTTTGAAGTCCTTGCATCCATGCTGAAAGATGCTAAGAAGAGACAGGTAAAGGTCAAGGATGCAACTTCTCATGTTCGGGTGATCACCAATTCTACCCCATTGTCAGACGAAGCAGAGATGAAAGCCATCCTTGCCAAGTTCAAAGATTTTCAGAAATCCAATGAGGAGGAGAGATGAATAAAGTGTCCCCTTTTGACACTTTCTTTTCATGCAGTTGCATCAACAGATGCTATCAGTTTTTATGCAGCTGCACGTTTTCTTTATGCTATAGTTGTAATAAAGTGGGACTGTGCAGTTGAATTAGTCAACTGTGCCCACCTTTCTCTCCATTCTTTTCCTATTTAAGGAGGACCTCATTTGTAAATATTTTTCATCTTTTTCATGCTAAGAAAACTCTGCAGAATTTTTGCCTCAAAGAAGACTTTGTTCTTTTGTAGTGAGAATTTTATCAAGCAAATAAGGAAAGCATTTTGTTGATCTCAAACTTTGTGTTGTATCAATAAGAGTGTTTATGTGAGTCAACGTTCTTATGTTCATTGCTTACATATATTCTTTACTTCCTTGATATTGGAGAGATTGCTATGTGAGTTAGAGAGCTCTTGAATTGTGTGAGTAGACTACGTGCTTCTGGAATATTCGGGAAAACCTTTGGTGTTTAAGTAATTTGTGGTAAGCTTTGTATTGCTGTTGTTATTTGTAGTTTAATGGATTATAAATCTATACTTGAAGACTTTGAGCTTTAAGCTAAGTTTCTAATTGTTTAATTTGTAACGATCAGTGTGAATTAGTGTTACCTTAAAAGAGACTTTGTGTTGCTTAATAGTAACTCTTGGTGTAGTGTGTTAGATTAATAGTTCTTTTCTTTAAGTATATGAAGAGGTAGAGAAATTGTAGCTAGGTGAAGGGAGAATACATAAACTCTGAAAAAAGAGAGTTATATGCCCAACACCAACCCACAAATTTAATTTCTTATTAATTAGAGGAGAAATTTCATAGGGAACCTCCCCTTGATGAGAGGAGAGATTAATTTCTCAACATAGCATTGTGTGAATTATATATTTTGTCATTAGCACACTGGTGACAAAATATTCACCCAACAATACCCTTATATAAAGACATTTGATCAACCTAATTTTATCCTAATGATCTATCCATTCAAGCTAGCAATCAAGTGTTCGTGCATTTATCATCAAGCATTTTCAGAGACCTTCAAGGTTGCATATTCTTCATTCAACCATTGTGGAGAAAAAATACATCATTCATATGTAAGTATGTGTGTGTGATTAGGGTTTTATCATATTCATACCATTTCATACAACATATGTGATCATATTCAAGAAGAAAAGCATCGTTATCAACAATTGTAGATCTGGGGCATACCTTTCCATTATTTATTTTAGTATTTGCAATATTTCATTCAAGGTTAATTCCTAAACTAGGGTTTGACTTAGGAAAAAATCTATTCCCAACCTATTTCCCTGCTCTATTGCATATAGGAATAGGTACGAAGATGTGATCTTCATAATTGGCTTCATTGACAGAGACAAACAGGTTCCCCTTTGGACGATAAAAAGTGTGGAGGACCAGAGTGAAAAGAATTCAAGCATTTGGGTCCTAACATTTCAAGATCTCCTCCTGGGAACAGATCTGAACACTCTTATATATCTTAGATCCAGGTTTGTGGCTCGATCTGATGACTGTAGCTCACTGTTTGCACATAAGTACTTCAATTCCAGCACATTTACCCTAATTTCAGCATTTCAACAATTCAATTTAAAAGAGGGTATCAACAATCAATTCAGTGAATCCAATAGAATTCTTATCCCTATACTTGATGATTTGTGGCTAGATCTATTGGGTTCACCCCTCTTTAACGTAGTGGTGCCTAAGCCTAAAATTAGCAGTTTTTACTACACCTAGTGGTGGAAACCCTAATTTTTCACCATTACATTGAGCATTCAACATTGCATGATCCATTCTCAAGATGAATAATTATTTATATCAGGTGTGATGCTTTGAGCATTTTGTTTAGCCACCTTTTGTTGTAAATTACCCCATAGAAAATTTTGTGGCATGTGTGCATCATTGCATGGAAAACACCATGCATTTGACTCTTCCACAAAATTGTTTTTTGGTGCTACCAATTCTTTGTTGTTATTGGGAGATGGAGTAGGATTGGGAGAAACCTAATTAGAAGTTTGTTCTTGGTTATTTGTTTTTGCACCTCCTTGGTATTGGTTCTATTCATAAGGGGGCCTCTCATTTTGAAAATTTTGGTGCCGAGGCTTCATGTCACTTAACTCAGATACCAATAATCTCATTTGAGAAAGTGCATAATAGATTCTTCATGTCACTTAACCCAGATACCAATGTACATGTAGGGATAGTATTGATTTATTGTGTTGCCGAAAAGATATACATAGACTAAGGTGGTGTGGACATACTAGGGTGGCTTCGCTTTGGATTTGACTTAATATTTTAAGAAACATTGGCATAGGGGGCATGGGTTGAAGTTTTCTATACTGAATCAACTAATTTTCCGCTCTTACTATTATTTCATAAGCTTGAAAAATGATAACACCTCCCAAAGATTGAATAACCATTACTATATCAGGGTCAAAAGCTCTTAAGAAGAAAGAGAAAGCCATAACCTGAAGATGGACATGCATCTAAAGGAATTCTTTTTCAAGTCTTATGGAAGCGGGTGTTAAAAAATGACACAGCTTCTACAGAGCTCTTTTGATAGTTATCAATTGTTGTAACAAGGATGAGCAATCTCCCTTTTGTGAAAATTTGTCAAAAGAAGTGATTCCGTAGAGCATCCCAATCTTGTATAGAGTTTGAAGGCAAGGATCTATGAAGATCTTGTGCTTTGCATCTAAAAGAAGCAACCAACATGTTAGCAACAACCAAGAAGGAAGACTGAGAGGGGGGGGGGTGAATCAGTCTTCACCGGAATACCAAACTTAATCACAAAGCACAGATCTGATAAACTGTAGTAATAAAATAGATAAGCATAACACACAATACCCATATTTTGACGTGGAAAACTTGCTTAAGGGAAAAACCATGGTGGGAACATACCCACAATAAGATGATACTCTATAGTAGTATGTATAAATATTACAATGGAAAATGCACATGCATTCAGGCACACTGCCTAGAGCTCACTGCTCAAATATAATGGCCCAAAAGGTTACAACCCTCAGGGAAGTCTCACTGACTTACAACAAGATTCAGACTGCAATCCGGAAGAAATGAACTAAAAGAATAGCATCTCCAAATGTCTGATTACAGTTCCAGATAAGCACAAATGTCTTCCCTGCAACACCAATCTCACCTCAAACTCAACACCGAAGGATAAATCACTTGTTCACACATAAAACTCTCTCTGATAATGCAAACATAACATCAACACCTAAATTACATGAATATCACCTATATATACAAATCATCAACCTTGACAACAAGGTCGACTAAACCCTCAACCCTCAATTACAAAATTACAACACACGATACAAAGATTGACCACTGGATCAATATAATGATTTACATAGCATAACATGGACCTAAATCAAATTCCCAAACACTCAACTCCATCGTAAATCATGCCAAGATCAATTGCAACACGCTACACTGCCAAGAAAACCTCATAACATGAAAATCATCACTAGTTGGTAGAAACCACAAAAAAATCGCACAATGATCAATGCAGATTGCCAAAAAAAATAGGAAACACCAACAAGCATGTTAGAATAATTAGGAATAGTTGCACCAACACCACTTATTAAATCTTCATCGGTCAACGTCTGAAAGCTCAAGAACACAACAATCACAAACCATCTAAAATGAAGATAGACAAGACCATCCCAATTAATATCCCAGAGTCTCAGCACAAGATCTGATCACACCAGAATATATCGAAGGAAATACCAAACTCTATAAAATAGTGATCAGAAAAACAACACTACAAACCGGATCATAAGATCTTCCCAAAATGCAATGACTGGAACACATCACAGGAATATGTTGACATCAATGTCAACAACACATCCTAGTAGCAAAAATGACCAACAATATCTCCCTTTGGCATTGATATCAACATATGAATGTAAAAAACAATCAATGCAAAGATAGAAGATATCACCAACAAACCCCCCCTAAGATCAGGATAGATAAAGAAATTTTTCACATGATCTCTCTCCCCATTTGACAACAATGCCAAATATATCAAAACAAAAAAACAAACTCACACCAAAACACAGACTACTCTAGCAGAGGAGCAGTACCAACACACCAATCTGGATAAAAGGATAAGGCTCTGAAATCCATCAGATCGATGCAACTTAATGCATCTAGTTATCAACAAGAGGGGTGGATACCCCTAACTTGTCTCTCAAGCAGACAAATGTATATGCAAGCAAAGATTCAGTGAAAATATCAGCTATTTATTCCTTTGTAGATACATACTGCAGCTTCACCTTCTCTTCACTAACTTGCTCTCTCAAGTAATGATATTTGATTGACACATGCTTAGTATTTGAATGTTGCACCAGATTCTTTGAAATGTTAATAGAACTAGAATTATCATAGTATATAACAGTAGGATCATCATAGACAACTCTGATATCTTTTAATATTTACTTCATCCAAACTACCTGCGTGCAATTAATAGCAGCAACAATGTACTCAACTTTAGCAGTAGATAAGGGCACTGAATCTTGTTTCTTACTAGCCCATGAAACCAACTTCTTACCCAAAAAGAATGCTCCACCAGTAGTGCTCTTCTGGTCATCAACATCACCAACCCAATCAACATCAATATAGGGACATAACATGAAGTCATCATTCCTTAGATACCATAAACCATAATCCACTGTTCCCTTCAGATATCTAAATATCCTCGTAACAACAGTGACATGACTCTCTTTTGGATCATCTTGATATCTAGCAGCCATGCACACAACATGCATAATGTGTGGTCTGAGTAAGATATAGCAGTCCACCAACTATAGATTTGTACAAACTCTAATTAGCTTTAGGAGATTCATAATTCTTAGACAATTTGCAACCAATCACCATAGGAGTTCCAACCGGTTTGGAGTCATCCAACCCAAACTTCTTTAGTAATTCCTTCACATACTTAGTTTGTGATATGAATATACCTTTTCTAGTCTGTGCAATCTATAAACCTAAGAAAAATTTCATCTCACCAATCATAGACATCTCAAATTCTTTCTGCATATCACTGACAAACTTCATACTCAAGTCATCATCACCTCTAAAGATAATATCATCAATAAAGACGTCAACAATTAGGATGTTATCATTTTCTATCTTAAAGTACAGATTACTGTTAGCAACACCTTTATTAAATCCCAATTTTAACAAATATTTATCTAGTCTAGCATACCAGGCTCTAGGGACTTGTTTCAATCCATAAAGAGTTTTATTCAACTTACATACCATGTTTCCATCATCTGATAGTGAAAATGAAAATCCATCAGGTTGCTCAATGTAAACTTCTTCTTCAAGATCACCATTCAAGAAGGCATATTTGACATCCATTTGATATACCTTGGAATATTTATAAGCAGCATAAGCAAGCAATAGTCTAACAGCTTCACATCTGGCAACCAGAGCAGAAGTCTCCTCATAATTAGTTCCATCTTGTTGTGAGTATCCTTTGTAGACTAGTCTAGCTTTATTGTTGGCAACTTCACCGACTTCATTCAAATTGTTCCTGAATACCCATTTAGTACCAATAATATTTTTATCCTTAGGTCTAGGCATAATTTCCCATATACTATTCTTTTCAATCTAATCTAGTTCTTCTTCCATAGCTCTCATCTAGTTTTCATCTTTAAAGGCTTCAACAACATCTTTAGGTTCAACTTTAGAAATCAAGCATACTTCTTCAATAGCTAACCTTCTTCTAGTCATTGCACCTTTATTCTTATCACCAATAATCTAATTTTCAGAATTATTCAATCTTACACACCTCAGAGTCTTTTAATTGTTTTGATTCTTAGGTTCCTACACTCCTTCACCACCAGCAACAACATCCAGATTAACTGTGTCTACCAGATCATTCTGCTTAGGCTCTTTAGGCTGAATAGGGGATAAAACAATATGTTGTCCATCATCGTAACCACATCCTTTGATCTGCTTCCCAAGGTTCTCATCCACCTTCACATTTGCACTCTCTACCATCTTTCTCAATCTCTTATTGTAGCACTGTCAAACTTTTCTCTTGGTAGAATATCCCAGGAAAATTCCTTCATCACTTCTAGCATCAAACTTTCCTATGTCCTCATATCTCTTGATATAATGTTTACTAGCGAATACTCTGAAATAGATGACAATAGGAACATGACCAAACCATAGCTCATAAGGGGTCTTACTGGTATCACCTTTGATGTGAACTTTGTTGAATGTGTAAACAACAATATTAATAGCTTCTCTCTAGTAGATCTTCGGAACATTTCCTTCAATCAACATAGTCCTTGCAGCATCCAAAACAATTTTGTTCTTCTTCTCAATAACTCCATTTTTCTCTGGGGTTCTAAGAGTATATAATTGTATTCTAATCCGATTCTTCTCACTGAATGAATTGAACTCACCGAAACAGAATTCTCCACCTCTATAAAATCTCAGATACTTCACCTTCAATCTAGACTCAGTCTCCACTTTTTCTTTAAATATCTTGAATTTATCAAATGCTTCTGATTTCTCCTTCAAAAAGACAACCCACATCATCCTAGAATAATCATCAATTAATAGCATAAAATATCTATCACCCTACACACTTCTATCATTTGTAGATCCACATAGGTCACTATGCACAAGATCTAGTAGTCCATTAGATGTATACTATTTTCTCTTGAAATAAATCCTTGTTTACTTACCCAACTGACATTCCTTACATACCAGATTAGTAGGCTTAACAATCTTAGGCATATCTCTAATAGCATGTGTAGAACCGATCTTAATCATTGAATCAAAATTTACATGACACATTCTCCTATGCCACAACCAACTCTCATCAATCTGAGCAATCAAACAACTTTTCTCACCAACATTCAAATGAAAAATGTTACCTTCAGTCTTAGTTCCAGATGTAATCTCTACACCAGAGGCATTTAGGATCTTGCCTTTACCATCCTTGAATTGTAGATCATAACCTTTATCAACCATATGTCCAACACTCAAAAGATTATGTTTCAAACCTTCAACATACAAGACATCATCAGTGTTACGATTTCCATCAAAATAAATAGAACCTCTCCCATGGATCACACATGCTTTGTCATCTCCAAATCTAACTATTCTACCATCATACCTTTCCATACTCATGAATTTGCTTTTATCACCAGTCATATGATGTGAACAACCACTATCAATTACCTATTCATTTTTCTCTTCAACTTTAGCATCTAAAGCTTTCTCCTCAATAGTACAACTAGGTCCATCTTCCTTAATGGCAAGGAATACAAATTCATCTCCTTCTAATTCTTCATTTGTAATACCTTCATCAGCAACATAATAACAACTCTTCTGATACCTATACTTCTGGTTAGGCTTGTAAGGCTTATCATAATTCTCATGCTTCTCATATCTATCATTCCTATCATGCTTATCAAACTTATCATGTCTATCATACTTAGCCATTCTCTCCAGGAATCTTGAAGAAAAATGTCCTATCTTATTGCAAGAGAAACATTTCAAAGGAAAATTTCCATCATACTTACTGGCACCTTTAGGAAATCTCCAGGCAATCAATGCTTCAAGTTCATCCAGCTCTCTTTCTTGCTCTTCCATATCTTTTCACTCTCTCTCATATCTAAATATTTTTCACTCATCGAGATCATATTTCTACTTATCAGATACAAATGCAGATGCTCTAAATGCAGTCTTAGACTTTCCATGTGATTCTCCAAACTCACTCTGCTCAAATACAATAATCTTTCCAACTAGCATATCTCTTGTCACTGTAGTCACACTTCAGATCTCATCAATAGAAGCAACCTTATGTTTGTAAGCAAGGGGAAAAGATCTCAGCACCTTAGCAACAATTTCATCTTCCTCAATGGTTCCACTGACACATCTGATACCTAAGACAAGATCATTCACCTTAGCCATGAAAGAGTGTATGTTCTCATCATCTCCCATATTAAATGACTCATAGTTTCCTTTTAAAATTTGCAACTTAGCAACTTTCACCTATTTATCACCTTCATACAAAACCTCAAGCTTCTCCCAGACCTCATGAGTAGTCTGAAGTTCCATCACATTTGTCATCTTAGAATCAGTCAGGGCACTAAGCAATGCTTCCTTGATCTCATCAAGAGTAGACGGTCCATTTTGAGGAACAATATAAGTATTCTTTGTAATCTTCCAGTAATCTTCACCAAGATATTTCAAATGCACTTCCATCTGGTTCTTCCATATAGCATAGTTACTTCCATCAAATCTCAGATTGTCCTTCTTAAAGATAACACCTTGAGCTGCCATCCCGGATCTCCCCAAGTGGTTAAGCTTCTACCAGAGGATCTAGATCTGATACCAATTGTTAGCAGCAACCAAGAAGGAAGAGTGAGAGGGGGGAGTGAATTAGTCTTCACCGGAATATCAAACTTAATCACAAAACATAGATCTGATAAACTGTAGTAATAAAACAGATAAGTACAACACACAACACCAAGATTTTGACATGGAAAACCCGATTAAGGGAAAAACCACGGTGGGAACCTACCCACAGTAAGATGATACTCTGTGGTAGTATGTGTAAATATTACAATGGGGAATGCACATGCATTCAGACACACTACCTAGAGCTCACTGCTCAAATATAATGGCCTGGAAGGCTACAACCCTCAGGGAAGTCTCACTCAACAAGATTCAGACTATAATCCAAAAGAAATGAATTGAAAGAATAACATCTCCAAATGCCTAATTACAGTTCCAATTAAGCACAAATGTATGCCTTGCAACACCAATCTCACCTCAAACTCAACACCAAAGGATAAATCAATTGTTTTCACATAAAACTCTCTTTGATAATGCAGATATAACATCGACACCTAAATTACATGAATATATCACCTATATATACAAATCACCAACCTTGACAACAAGGTCGACTAGAAACCCTCAACCCTCAATTACAAAATTACAACATATAATACAAAGATTGACCACCAGACCAATATAATGATTTACATAGCATAACATGGACCTAAATCAAATTCCCAAATGCTCAATTCCACTGGAAATCACGCCAAGATCAATCGCAACACGCTACACCACCAAGAAAACCGCATAACATGAAAATCATCACCGGTTGATAGAAACCACCTAAAAATCACACAACGATCAATGCAGATCGCCAAAAAAAAAATGACTCAACTAGGAAAAACCAACAAGCATGTTAGAATAACCAAGAAAATTGCACCAACGCCACTTATCAAATCTTCATCGGTCAACGTCTGAAAGCTCAAGAATACAACCAATCATCAATTGTCACCAAGAAAGATAACTTACGAGGCACCAAATCATGAACCATTTTAAATGAAGATACACAAGACCATCCCAAGTAATATCCCAAAGTCTCAACACAAGATCTAATCACACTAGAATATACTGGAGGAAATACCAAACTCTGCAAAACAGTGATCAACAAAACAACAATACAAAATGAATCATAAGATCTTCCCCAAATGCAATCACCGGAACACATCACAGGAATATGTTGACATCAATGACAACAAAATATCCTAGCAGCAACAATGACCAACAATATCCAACACAACAATCTTAGAGAGACATTTTTCTCTATAACATTATCTACCCTACAACAATTAGCTACATCCTGCAGATGTTCCACTGGTGTCTTAAAATCTTCTCCCATAAACCTTGGCAAAGATTTTAATGCTAAGGATAGGATGATATCCCTTTGATCTAAAGGTGTAGGAGCAACTAGAGGGATTTCATATTTCATTATCCTAGAATACAAAATTTCTAATTGGCTAGATAACCATTTGCAGTGGTGGTTGAGCTTAAGACTAGGTTGAAGTTTTCCTAGTCACTCTAGCCTGTGCTATAGATATTAGAGTTGAAAAAAGTAAGCTTGGGTTTTGCAAAGTCTGAGATCTAGTGATCGACATATGACTTATACATCTAATTTGGATCTTAGGGATTTCTTACAATTTAGGTCCCACCGAGTATGTTAGAAAAAGGAGCTATTGATCCTAAAATTTGCACTATAGGGGACAACCTTATGGGAAGTTCAATGAATGGGGACCTAGTGTGTTTTATGGAACTACCTATGAGATTTTAGAAGTCAAATCTTTGAAAAGTGTGGGGAGAGAAAGGGAGAAGGGTTTAACTTAAAGAAGTAATCTAAATCTAAGGCCATGCACCAGAACTTAAAATTCTTTAAGTATAAACCATAAGCTAAGGACACATTATCTCATAATAAGAGCACATAATACCACAATCTCTTCGTAGTTAGAAAGAGAACAAATCACATAAGATCATCCATAAACATAATACGATGTTCAAATCCTACTATGAGATGCATCTATTAAGGCTAAAGGGAATGCCATACACTTCGCTGTTGTAGGGTCTTCTACTAATATTTCCAGATAAGCATGATATAACTTCCATTTAATCAATAAAATCAAATGAAGGAGTGGAAAAATACATGATTCAAGAACCATATAGTTAAATGGAGATCATAAGATCTATGCAATATTCAAGAAATTTATCATACTCACTTGCACATAGAATTCTAGGCCATTCATTGAGATTGAAACACATAGCAAAGGTGACTAACAACACAGTCTGATATGTGCCTCTTTCTTTCATTCATGAAATAAAATGTAAGGTTTGAGTAATGACTATTATTATATTTCTAGAGTATTAGTCTTTTTTCTCTGAATCATCCAAAAGTTTTTTTTAACAAAAATCTCACAAAATTTTTGAAGAATCCTGATCCTAAAATTGGTAAAAGCCCTAAATAGAAAAGATTGCCACATATTTGCTACATGGAAAATCATCACGATGGCCAATGTAAACACATTTGCAAAAATGCTTCGAGTTCCATCATTATCCCACCACCTCTCCTAATAGAATAAATTTACATCATGCCCATTACATTTCAGTGGCAACAAAAAATATACGAGGAGAACAAAACATGGAGAGACGGTTTTTTGACAAATGTCAACAATCGATTCTTCAAGGAAAAAAATAATCACCAGCTTGCTATAAAATGAAAACTCCATATTTGTTTATAAGGGTTGAGAATCAACTTTCGATACATGGTAGGACAACGAGGCTTTGTTCAATCCTTTCCCTTTAAAAAATCTAAAAACCATGAGAAGGCAACATGTGGTGGCATTAGAGAAACTTTTAGTAACCATGCTATCATGGAAACTTAATTTTCCTCTTGGACATATGGTAGACTGTGTTGGCCATTTGGAGGAATTTATTATGTGTTGCATTGATGTTTTGTCATTGATGTCAACACTAGCTGTTTGGATGCTTTACCGACACCCTTCTGGTCCCGGTAGGATGAGTGGTTTTTGGTTGGTTTGAATCAAACATGATCTGGTAGGCTCCGGTATGGTTTGGTTATGCAATTGACTTATTCATGATACTCATGTTCATATTCAGTCAGTTGGTTTCGGTCTGGTGATAAGATGTTATCCTGTTTGCTTGGAAGCTTGGCTTCTGGTTTTGGTGAGGGTTTCATCGGCAGAGCTTTTGATGAAGATATTTGATGATATGTGTAAGTGGTGTTGGTGCAGCTTCTAGTAGAGTTTCAGGATGCTGATGGTGATCATGTTCAAGACTTGGCGGATGGAGATCATTCCTTTAGCGTATGGACCTATATTGGGTCCTGGTTGGTCTAGGTTATGGACCGATTTAATGAAACGTGTGGATTAGACTTCTTGATACGTTTTCAGGATGTCTTATGTATTCAATATTGTTTGTTTGGTCTAAGGCCGACATGTTTTGTAATTATGTAATTGGTTTATTGTCTAGTGGCTAACTTGATTGTTTATGATCGAGGGTTTGTATATATAGATGTAAGATCTCATTGTAGATCATCATGGTTATGGGAATGGGAAATGGATATGTAATGTGCGAATAATGTAATATCATTCAGGTAGAGGATTTGGTCGATCATTGGAGATCGAATTGGGTTTATGTAAGAGGATTTAGTCCTCCGATATTGAGCTTAACCGGAACTGTACTCAGGCATAGGAGATGTTATATTTTGTAGTTCAACACTTCTTCGGATTGTATTATGGATTTTTATGTAGTCAGTGAGGCTCCCTTTGTGATGAGCACTATGCTCTAGGCTGTTGGCCTTCTTGCAAGTGCAGGCCCCTCAATTTTAATTCACATACTTACTACATAAGTATTATCTGACTATGGGTAGGCTTCCCACCATGGTTTTTCCCTTTATCAGGTTTTCCACGTATAAAGCTTGGTATCATGTGGATGGTGTTTATTCTATGATTACTATTTATGCTTAATTGGTTTAACTGCTATTCCGATATTTGGTTTAAGCATTTTGGTATTAATGTTTTGGGTTCCAGTATTAAAGTTTTAATTGCTTAAAGTTCCGGTAATCTGTGACAACTGATTCACCCCCCCTCTTAGTTGTCTTTCGATTATTTGAACTATCTAACAATTAGTATTAGAGCCTTGGTCCTCTCTGTAGAAACCTTAACCACTTGAGGAAGATCCTATGGCATCTATCAGTTCAAGTTCATCCAATTATTTTGGAGCTATCTTTTGGAGATATATTCCTAGGCTTGATGGAACAAATTACATAGTATGGAAGATTCAAATGGAGACTCATCTGAGATGTCTTGGCAAGGAGATTTGGGAGATCACACAGAATGGTGTCACACCTCATAATTTGGCATCTGGAAATCTTCCTTTGGAAAAATTGGATATGGAGCTTGAGAATGATTATAGAGCAAGAGAAGCCCTCTTGTGTGCACTTTCTGATCAACAAATAATGGGATTAACTGACAAATCATCTGGAAAGGCTATATGGGATAAGTTGGAGACTCTTAATGAAGGTGACCCTACAGTGAAGGTTGTTAAACTTTATGGTTACCGGGTGAGATATGAAAACTTGAAGGTGGAAGAAGATTAAAGGATTACTGCATTCATGCAAAGGGTAAATGAGATTGTTATGGGAATTCAATGCTGTGGTGGAACTTTGAGCGAAGATGAAATTGTTTCTAAATTTTTGAGAGTCCCATCACCAGCTTACAAAATGAAGGCTACTGCTATTAATGAGTTGAGAACAATGGCTAATACATCTGTCAACAGAGATACCTTGGTTGGGAAATTATCTGCTTTTGAGCTTGAAGAATTTGGACCTTCTGGAGCTGTGAAGACTGAACTTGCTTTTCATGCATCTGCATCATCAACTGGTAAGCAAGATTGGAAATCCTTATATGCAAAGGAATTGGATGAAATGAAGAGAGAAGATGAAGAGTTTGAGCAACTTGAAGAACTAATTGTTAGAAGAGTACCTAAAGGACCAATAGGAAGTAAGTATGAAGGAAAAGCACCTTTTAAATGTTTTGCATGTAATAAGATTGGTCATTTTGCATCTAGATGTCTTGAAAGGAATTCAAGATTTGAAGAAAGAGTTAGAAGATCTTTTAAGCCTAACCTTAGATATCAGAACAAGTATAAGTATAGGAAAAACATATACAAATCATGCTACATAGCGGATGAGGAAGGCATTACTGATTTTGATGATGAACTGGTAGAAGACACTGCTAGTGGTTCTGGCAATGGGAAGGAATGGGTGTTCTTGGATATCAAGGAAGATGTTCCAGCACTAGAAGAGAATGTACCTGAAGTGAAGGCACTTCCTGCTAAAATTGAAGACAAGGATGAATGGGTAATTGACACTGGTTGTTCGCATCATATGACTAGAGATAAAGGGAAGTTTCTATCTTTGCAAGAATTTGATGGCGGTCTGGTTAGATTTGGAGATGACAAAGCATGTATGATCAAAGGAAAAGGAACTATATTATTGGATGGTAAGAACAATACTAACAATGTTTATTATGTTGAAGGTTTAAGGTATAATCTTTTGAGTGTAGGACAATTGGTGGATAAGGGATTTCGAGTACAGTTCAAGGATGGAAAATGCAAAATCATTACTAGATCTGGTTTGGAGATTGCAACCAGTACATAGACAAAAGGTAATATATTTCATTTGAATTCTGATGAGAAGACATGTTTAATTACACGGATTGATGACAATTGGCTATGGCATAAAGGGCTGTGTCATGTGAATTTTGATTGCATTGTAAAGATCAGTTCAACTAAGACAGTTAGAGATATACCTAAGAATATGAAGCCCTATAATCCAGTATGCAAAGAATGTCAAATGGGTAAATAGGCCAGAACCTCTTTTAGGAGTATACAAGATAAATCAAATGATGTTCTTAATCTTATTCATATTGATTTGTGTGTCCCTGCTATAGTTAAAAGTTTTCAAGGTGATAGATATTTCATGCTAATCATTGATGACTATTCTAGAATGATGTGGTTTACATTTCTAAAGGAAAAATTAGAAGCATTTGAAAAGTTTAAAATCTTTAAGGCAAAAGTGGAAACTGAGACAGGATTGAAGATTAAATGTTTGAGGTCAGATCATTGTGGAGAATTCACCTTCGGTGAGTTTAATAACTTTTGTGAGAAACATGGTATAAGAAGACAATTTTCTGCTCCCCGGACACCTCAACAAAATGGAGTTGTGGAAAGGAAGAACATAACTATCTTGGATGCTGCTAGAACAATGATGATGGAAGCTAGTCTACCTCATATCTACTGGAGAGAAGCAGTAAGCACAACGATTTATAAATTCAACAGAGTACATATCAAAGGAGAAACTAGTAAGACACCTTATGAATTATGGTTTGGCAATACACCTACAATTAAGTATTTCAGAATCTTTGGTAGTAAATGTTATAGTAGGAGAGATGATATCATTGGCAAATTTGATCCTAGATGTGATGAAGGCATATTTCTTGGTTATTCTAATGAAAGCAAGGCATATAGATGTTATAACAAGAGATTGCAAAGAATTGTGGAGAGTGCTAATGACAAAGTGGATGAGTTGAATAGAGGTCAAATCAGAGTTTATGAGAAGGAACCAATAGTGGAAATGATTATATTTGAACCGATAGCACCTTTACCGGAACAAAGTGTTGAACCAGTTACTCTGACAGTATCAGAAAATTCTATAGTAACTGAAGGACCGGGAAGAGGAACAGAGAGCCAAAGGACTCCTAGGTATGTGAGATCGAATCATTCAGAAGATCAGATTATTAGGGATAAGAACAATGGAGTAATGATAAGAAGAAGAATGACAACTAATGAGGTATGTTTAATTTCACAAGTTGAACTGGTATCAATAATTAAGGCATGTAAAGATGAATATTGGTTGAAAGCTATGGAAGAAGATTTAGATTAGATTGAGAAAAATAAGACATGGACTTTGGTTCCCTGACCTAAAAATAAGAATATTATTGGAACTAAATGGGTTTTTAGGAATAAATTGAATGAGGATGGTAAAGTTGTAATGAATAAGGCTAGGTTGGTTTGTAAAGGATATTCTCAAAAGGAATGAATTGATTATGGAGAGACTTTTGCACCGGTAGCTAGGATTGAAGCTGTAAGATTATTTCTTGCCTATGCTGCTCATAAGAACTACAAGGTTTATCAGATGGATGTTAAGTGTGTATTTTTGAATGGGGATCTTGATGAGGAAGTTTACATTGAGCAACCTAATGGTTTTTCACTATCAGATGATACAAACATGGTTTGTAGGTTAAGGAAAGATTTATATGGATTGAAACAAGCACCTAGAGCTTGGTATGCAAGGTTGGATAAATATCTTTTGAAGCTTGGATTTACTAAGGGAAATGCTGACAGTAATTTATATTATAAGATCATTGATGATGATATATTGATTATTGAAGTATTTGTTGATGACATTATTTTTGGAGGCAAAGATAAGTTATGCATGGAATTTCCTAAGAATATGGAGAAAGAATTTGTAATGTATATGATTGGGGAAATGAAATTCTTCTTAGGTTTGCAGATTACTTAGACTGACAAAGGCATTTTCATCTATCAAACTAAGTATGCTAAGGAATTATTGAAGAAATTTGGTATGGGAGATTCTAAACTGGTAAGTACTCCTATGGTTGCAAGTGAGAAATTGACAAGAAAAGATGTTTTTGCACCGGTAAATCCTACAAGATACAAATCTATGATTGGAGGTCTACTTTATTTGACTCAAACTAGGCTTGACATAATGAATGTTGTTTGTATGGTATCAAGATTTCAGAGTGATCCTAGAGAAAATAATGAGACTGGGGTGAAAAGGATTTTTAGATACTTGCAAGGTACATCAGAATATGGTTTGTGGTACCCTAAGGATGATAAGTTTACTTTATGTGCATATACAGATGCTGATTGGGCTGGTGATGTTGATGACCAAAAAAGTACTTCTGGTGGAGCTTTCTTTCTTGGAAAGAAGTTGGTTTCATGGATCAGCAAGAAACAATCATGTACTTCTTTATCTACCGTTGAAGCTGAGTATGTTGTTGTTGCTACTAACTGTACACAAGTTCTATGGATGAAGCAAATGTTGAAGGATATAAAAGTGGATTGTGATGCACCGGTAGTTATTCACTGTGATAACTCTGCTGCTATTGACATATCAAAGAATCCAGTATTTCATTGTAAGACAAAGCACATATCTATCAAGTACAACATTTTGAAGGAAAAGGTGGAAGCAAATGAAGTTAGATTGGTTTATGTGAACACTAAAGAGCAGATTGTAGATATCTTCATTAAACCTTTTCCTAAAGAATCATTTGAGTACTTCAGAGACAAATTAGGGGTTTCTGCCCCTCGGTTAGAGACTTGATTGATGTGGCTTGGCATTAGTCTGGTATGCATTATCAAAGATACTTTTCATTCTGGAACCGATGTGGGGATGCTACTGCTCAGGGGAGTAGTCAGCTTTGTGATTCAATGGTTTATATTTTTGCTTTGATATTTATGTTAGATTTCTAGCATTGATGTCAAAGGGGGAGAGATATTGATGTGAAAAAAAAACTTAAGGAGTTGTATACATCAGGAAGAGATATATGTATAATTCAAAGCTTTACTAAGATATCATTCACAGGGGGAGTTTGGTCTTTGTTTCAGAACTTCATTGCTATGGGAGATTGTTGGTTGTCTTCCATTGGGGGAGACTTGTTTGGCATTTCTTGGTAGTTAGATGTTTTTCACATCTAGTGTTGCCATCAATTCCAAAGGGGGAGATTGTTGGCCATTTGGAGGAATTGATTATGTGTTACATTGATTTTTTGTCATTGATGTCAACACTAGCCGTTTGGATGCTTTACTGGCACCCTTCTAGTCCCGATAGGATGAGTGGTTTCTGGTTGGTTTTGATCTGGCATGATCTAGTAGGCTCTGGTATGGTTTGGTTATGGAATTGACTTATTCATGATACTCATGTTCATATTCAGTCAGTTGGTTGTAGTTTGGTGATTGGATGCTATTCTGTTTGCTTGGAAGCTTGGCTTCTAGTTCTGGCGAGGGTTTCACCGGTAGAGCTTTTGATGAAGATCTTTGATGATATGCATAAGTTGCGTTGGTGCAACTTTTGGTGGAGTTTCAAGATGCTGATGGTGATCATGTTTGAGACTTGGTAGTTGGAGATCATTGCTTTAGCGTATGGACCTATATTGGGTCCCGATTGGTCTAGGTTATGGACTGGTTTAATGAAACGTGTGGATTGGACTTCTAGATACATTTCCAGGATGTCTTATGTGTTGAATATTGTTTGTTTGGTCTAAGGCTGACATGTTTTGTAATTATGTAATTGGTTTATTTTCTGGTGGCCGACTTGATTGTTTATGGTTGAGGGTTTGTATATATATATGTAAGATCTCATTGTAGATCATCATGGTTATGGGAATGGGAAATGGATATGTAATGTGCGAATAATGTAATATCATTTAGGTAGAGGATTTCATCAATTATTGGAGATCGAATTGGGTTTATGTATGAGGATGTATTCCTCCAGTATTGAGCTTAACCAAAACTGTACTAAGGCATAAGAGATGCTATCTTTTGCAGTTCGACACTTCTCCTGATTGTAGTCTAGATTTCTATGTAGTCAGTGAGACTCCTTTTGTGATGTGCAGCGTGCTCTAGGCTATTGGCCTTCCTACAAGTGCAGGCCCTCAATCGTAATTCACATACTTACTACAAAAGTATTATTTGACTTTGGGTAGGCTTCCCACCGTGGTTTTTCCCTTAAACGTGTTTTCCACGTATAAATCTTGGTGTCATGTGGATAATGTTTATTCTATGATTACTGTTTATTCTTAATTGGTTTAACTGCTATTCTGGTATTTGGTTTAAGCATTCCAGTATTAATGTTTTAGGTTTCGGTATTAAAGTTTTAATTGCTTAAGGTTCTGGTAATCTGTGACAACTAATTCACCCCCCCTCTCAGTTGTCTTCCGATTATTTGAACTGTGTAACATCCTAACATGCCACCATGGAAAATATAGGCCGAGGGCTCCTTAAAACTCCACTTGATTAACACATGGTGTCAACATATTTTGCAACAAACCAACGGGAACAAAAAAGTGGAAAAAAGGAAGTGAAGCAAAAGGTGAAGCTTGAGGACCCTTGTAGATTAATCTAAAACACCTAAATGGCATATTTTCTAGAGATGAAGCATTGATGAATCTTGCTAATCCCTCAACCAAAATTTGGCCTATGCATAAGGATATTTTGAAGCAAGAGGATATCATTAGAAACTTCCTTGATGCTTTCCCTTCTATAGATGAATCCCAGGTGAACAAAGAGCCCAATCAAAGTCAATCCAATACAATTCATATTTCTAAACATACAAAACTTCCAATTGCTATCCATCTTTGCCTATTCAATAGATATATATCCTTGATAAGGATCCCTTTACATTGATCTCTTCCTTGCTTGAATATTTGCATCCTTTGTAAGGATCTTCTTGCTAGCTTGACACACATGCATTTTTTAAAAGGATATCTGCTTGGTGATTGAAGGCATTTATCCTTAATATTGATCTCTATCTTGTTGGCAAGAGACACTGTTCTGGTGAAGATCGATGCTTGATTGATGCTTAATGGTTATCATTGATGGAAAATCAATTCATAAATCACATTCGATGTACATATATTTGATTTACCAGAAGTCATTTTGTTCATAGGCATAAGTTTGGAAGGTGGATCATAGTAACCGGTAGAGGATGAGATCATGGTGCATATCTTGGCATTGGTGTTGTAAATTTGGTTACAGTAGTTATGGTAGTTGGTTAGAGGTTTGAGGCAGATTATTTCATGAACCTGATATCTAATGTTGAATTGTGCACAAGTTTAGAAGTCTGGTATTCGGTAATTCAGTTAGAACAGATCTATTTTGGTGTAACGTGCTTTGCGGATTTGTTGGGTTGATTTTGATGATTAGTTCCATGTTCAAGGTGATTGAGCCAACTTATGGGAGGCTTATTATCATCTTGTTTTGGTTTGCATTCGAATTTGCTTAGATTGAGTTGACTCTGTGATACACATTTCATGTTGCGTGTTATGTAGTTTTTGGAAGCCAACTTAGTAAATGATTCTCTTTGTTGGTGCGGATATATAATATTGACTTGGTTAATCATTTTGGAGGTAGTTATGAGTGAAGGAAGTCCACGTGAGTGAATTTGTAAGTTTGGTGAAGATTTTGTTGCTCTGTTATGTGACAAAGCAAAATAATAGAACAAAATGACATATCAGTTGCAAGAGATAATCCGAGCCTAACTGGAACTGTATTTCGGCATAGTTAGATACTATACTGTAGTTCATTTATCATTGTAATCATTTTGTATTAGCCTGTAAGGTAGTGAGCCTTCCTCTGGGGTTGGAACCTTGTTTTGTAATTTAGCAGTGAGCTCTAGGCAGTGTGCCTGAATGCAAGTGCATTCCCCTTTTGTAATATTGTTTTACTACTGGTCATAGCATAATAATATTGTGGCTACTCAATCCCACTGTGGTTTTTCCATTTCTAGGTTTCCACGCAAAAGTATTGGTGTTATGGTTGATTGTTTTTTGTTTCTGCACTTTGCTTTCCTTCTTATGCATCCGGTGGTTTAAGAATCAAATTAGTAAGTTTGGAAATTATAGAACATGGATTCAGCCCCCCCTCTTAGTGTTCATTGATTCCAACATATATTTCTTAATATATCAACATAGAAACATTATAACATCTTAAAGGAAGGAATATGAGGCCTTCGCGTTGCTTAATTTGATTCATTTTTGTAACCACAACGTAGTGGTGCTATATTGCATAATATACCTAAGGTGTGGTTATCAATCTATCTCTAGTATCTTGCATCACCTATAAACTTTGTTTTGATCATCTAGTATAGCATGGCTTACTAAATTGATCCCTTGAAGCACTGATGATCTATGGATCACCCAACATAATAAAACTTACTAGCTAGTACCATCCATATGACTCATCTTGGTCATCTAGCATAATGCGACTTTCTAGCTTCATCCTTTGACAAATATGTTGTATGCTCCCTAAGAATTGGTAATTTAACATAACACAACTTGTTAGCACAATTTTTTTCATTATCATGTACTCTTTCTTAAGCATTGATTACCTAGTATAGCATGGCTTGATACTGTGATTATTTTGTTGCACTACATGAATCACCCAACACAACACTGTTGGCTTGATGATGATTTTTGTAATGGATTACTTAATGTGTTATCATTGATGGCACATGTATACACACATATGTTCACATTGTCATAGTTATCTTAGTTAAGACAAACCAATATTACTCCTAAGTCTTTGTATTGCAAAACCGTTATTATATGTATAGAGAAGTCTGATCGGTTTTGAAGGTGTCTAACCAGTATATGTAGACAACTGGTATATACTGGAATGACATTGGTCATGGTCAATTCTACTTGCACCAGTTTGGAGATACCGCGGAGTTCATCAAAGAAGCAAATGAAGGACAATCGATCTATGAGTTGGAAGAGGTTAACTCTTAACTGATATTGGTATTCCAACTGGTTTCACTGATTGTGTGATGAGTTATCATCGGTCGTGGTGAGTTATCTCTAACCGACAGATTTGGCGGCAATCTATGATGTGTTATGTTAGATTGTCCAGATACACTGCACCTAGGAAATTGTGATGAAGTTCATGAGCCGACATGAAATCTAATGTCTGTATAATGACATTGTGATGAACTATTTTTATCATGCGAGATAGAAGTGTTAAGTTGTTGTGATTTATTGAAGGCATTGCAGAGTATGTCAGTGATGCAGTTTTGAGTGAGAAGAAGAGGATCTATTCAAGCAAGATGTGCTACTTCTAGATCACACCACCTGTTGTTTTCTAATCACTACAATAGTCAGATCCCCTAACTGGGTAAGATCTAACAAGCTTCATTGTACAAATCCTCTAACTAGGTGATCCATTAGTTTGGGTTTGAAATCCTCTACCGAGGTTACTCCTAACAAGGTACTACCTTTAACAAGGTATAGCTCCTAACAGAGCTTTGGGATCTTTAACAGGATTCGCTCCTAGTAGAGCACTTTGTAGACCTTAATCGGTCAGTTACCTATTACTGCAGATAGTTTACTTGTGAGTCCCATCTTACCATGGATTTTTCCCAATTGGGTTTTCCACGTATAAACACTTATGTTATGGTGGATGTTTTACTTGTTGTGGATGCTTTAATATCACTTTGGATTGCATTCATAATATTTAGTAAGTTGTTTAACTGTCTTTACCGGTCTGTGTTTAAAGTGGTATTGTTTTTGCTATCACTGATTCACCCCCCCTCTCGGTGCTTTATAAGTCTATAAATTGGTGTTAGTGCCAAACTTCCTTAAGGCTTAATCACTTGGAAGGAAACCGTAAAGCCACCATGGGGGATATGAGTTATTTAGAGATGGCTAGAGTGCTTGATGCAACCAAGAAAGAGCTTGAAACCCTAAGGGTTAGATTTAAAGTTTCACAAGTTAAAAGGAGAGAGCTAACTGAGAAACTATTAGAGATTCCTGATAATAGTTTTTCAGATGAGGCCAACATTGATGCATTGGCTAGAGAAGTTGAAAAACTGAACGGTGAAAAGCTAAATCTGAGGAGAGAGTTAGAAGCCCTAACAATCCACATGAGCCAAGAGCTTGAAGCAAGAAGGGAAGTTGAAGACCTAATCAAAGAGAGAGATCATGAGATTGCTAAGATCAAACAAGAAAATGCAACTTTTCATGAACATTGGCATGAGGAGAAGGAAGAGAAGGAATCTTTGCAACTAGATCTTGAAATGGCTACATCTCTAAGAGAGACTCTGACAAAACACAATGAAGATCTTACCAGAGAGCTCAGTGAGGTTAATGGGAAGCTTGAAAAGTTCAATAAGAGTTCTTCTATGCTGGATGAGCAAATCCAATCTCAGAGGATGAAAGGTGACACATCTGGACTAGGTTTCAATACATCTGAGAAAGGGGAATCTTTCGGTACCAAGAGCAACATGCACAAAGGTAAAATTTCTCCTAAGGCTAATAAGCCTACCGGTAAGAAAGCTTTCAAACATGTTTGGTTTGTTTGTCACAAACTTGGACATACTGCTAATGTGTGTAGAAGCAGACCTAATGAGAATACATGTTATAATGCAAATGCTAGGTATGTGTCTAGGAGATTTGAAGGTCATTGTTTCACATGAAACATGTATGGACATAGATCAGTTGAATGCAAATATGGAGCAAACAATCCGACACCTCACATGAATTGAAGACCTAATGGTGACTGGAGAAGAACCTATGACAACTGGGGAAACATGAACTGGTAGAAACCCTATGTCAACCGGTTTAGATCATATGAAATGGAAAAGGTAATAAATGTGATTTGCACCATTTGTAATAATTATGGTCATGTGGCTATGAACTATAGAAGGAGAACTAGAAGAGGTAATGCAGGACCTTGGAGATCATCTGGGATGGCTTGCTATCATTGTCACAAATCGGAACACATGGAAAATTTCTATAGAACTAGGAAGAACAAACTGGTTAACCACTCTGAAGATAAAAAAAGGTAAGTAGAAGGTCAATGTTGAGGAAACCAGAGAGGAGATGAACAAAATCTAGAAGAAGAAGAGTGAAGATAAGCCTGCAGAAGAATCTAACCCTTCACCTAGTGTGGAGAATCCTGCACCGGTGAACTAATCCTTTCAAACAGGCCTAAGGGGAACATAATGGTAAATCCACTTCCGGACCCCTTGAAGAATGTGTGGTAAGAAAGTTTTGCATTTTTGAGTTGTTTTGTTAGAATTCTTGATATCATTGTCTATCTGTTTTCAAAGGATTAGCAACCGGTTATATACCTATTGGTATAACTGAGTTTTGTCAAATGATATATTAAGGTTTGTTATCCTATCGGTTGAGTAATTAATGCTGTGGGTAAGTATATAAAAGTGAGTTTCACTATGTTATTTTTTACCCTAATTGCATTCGAAGGAGACTTTTTGAGCACTTGCAAAGCGAAAAAGAGAATTGCTAGCTGATTGTAAATGAATTTATGTTGCGGATCGAAAGTTTGAATCGGATTCAAAGATTAGTAAAGGCAAAACAGGTGTACATTCGAGAGATCAACCAGAAACCTTGCCAGTGCAAAGGGATTAAGGTATTCTTTTGTTAATCTCTCTCAAATCAAGTTTATCCAGAATGGCATCGTTGTCGAAGCAAGTAGAGAGACTTATGATTACTATTGAACCTATGGAGTCTATGGAATCAAACAAAATAGTATCATATAATGCATTGTCTCAAGTTCCTGATGGAGTTATGATCAAAGGTGATTTATCCAGTTATATTGACTGTAAAATTGAGGATTTAGGATCACTGTTAATTTATTCTCAACTCAAATGTTTGTGTGATAAAAGCGGGAAAATCAAACCTGAGTTCATTAGGGTTTATGAAAAGGGTTTTCATAATGCGGCATATTTTTTTGAAGATTTTGAAGAAGAGCATGTTAGGACAATTCTTAGTCATGTGAATGGAGAGAATATGTATCTTGACAAGTCGCACACAACCACGAAGGAAGCAATTCATGCAGTGACTGGTTTTTGGCAAACCGGTGAAGTTCCAAAGCTGAGGAAAATTTCAAAAGAGATTGTGATTGCACTAACTCAAACCACCTCTAACGGTCATGCATTTTTGGTCAACAACATTAAAGACCCAACAGTTAGACTTGCAACTATGGTCATTGGTTATAGGATATTTTATTCTTGCAAGATGAATAGTGTGCCATATGCTACTGTGCATGCAACTTACAAGATGATTGGTGAGAATTCAGATTATGACTTATGGGAGGCTATAAGGAGCCAATTGATGTTGAACTCGCAATCAATTAAGAAAGATAGTAGTCAAAAGTTCAAATTTGGTCAAATATTGATTGGTCTATTCTTCTATTTTCAGAATTTCCTACCGAGAATTGGTGCCATTCAATGGTCGAAGGACATACCGGTAACAACTCAAATCAAGAGCAACATTAAGGCTGTAAAGAACACATTTCCTGTTGCTATGAACAAATATTTTAATGAGTTCCAAAAGAAGATGAGAATGAGGTTAAGGCTACCTGAAGATGTGGTGAAACACTTTGCAAAAGACATCTGTTTCATAGTTACCACAGACTTTTGTCTTATGGAGGCCGTTGAACCCAGGGAAGATGAGATGAAAGAAATGAGTTATGAAGTCGACTATAACTTATTAATCGGTTATGCCAACAACCTTTTGGCATCTCCCAAGGATAAGAAGAAGAAAAGACTAGGAACTTACTAGGAAAGGATTGCACCTACTCAACCTAGTATTGCCAAAGAGAAGAAGAAGAAAGTTGAGCAAGCACCTTTAGTGACCACCAATACAAGGATGACAAGAAGTGTTCAAGTCAAAAAGGAACCAGCACCCAAAGTATATGCGAAGAAGCAGACTGCAATGAAGAAGAGAGGTAGGCAAATCATTCTTCAAGCATAATCTAAGGATACCAACACTGAAGAGAAACCAAAGAAGATGAAAGCAACTGGTAAGAAAGCCAAACCAGTAGGAGACACATCAAAGAAAAGTATTCCTATTAATGTTTTAACTTATAAGCCTATGACTGATTTTGAGAGAACAGTAAAAACATTAGGGAGGAATAGGTTTGATAATGTAAAGGAATGTTTTGATTCATTTGATGATGATCAGAAGCAACAAATTGTTCAAGAGGTAATCAACCACTTGTGTCACTACAATCGGTTGCCTCGAGATATTGAAAATGATATTTCTAATTCTTTGTATTCTATTCTTGTAAATAAGTGGAAAATGGCTATAGAACAAGATCAAAAAATTATTGATAGAGTTTTCATTCAATATTTTCTTGAGTTACCTAGAGATGAATTATTAGCATTGCTTGATAATTTCAAAGGACAGTTTCATTCAAAGGCAAGAAGATTGAAGTTATTGAGTGGAAAGGTTCAATTTGCTGAAGTTGATACTCACCAGATAGCCTGAAATATTCAAAGAATGCATGAGCAAATGAAGTCTCATAAAACTGATCAAATAGAGACTAGAGCTCAACCGAAGCTAGATGAAGAAGAGATTGTTACACCAGATATTGTCTATCCTATTAAGAATAATGATGACACTATTTCTCTACAGGTTATCTTTGTAGATGATACTGATGAAATCCTGGACACTATTGATACAACCAGTAATATCATTGAACCAGTTATGGAATCTTTACAACAAACGGTCATTACTATTACACATGAAGAAATTGAAGCACCAGTCAATGAACCTAGTGTGGATATTCAACCACCACCAGAAAAAGAACACCAAGTGGAAAATAAACTACCACTGGTAACAATAGATAAATAGGAGAAACAAACAGAGGCAAAAATAGAGAAAGAGAAACCAGAGAAAGAGGTTGAAGTGAAGGAAATTGAATAGAAAAAGGAGGAAGTGAAAGAGAAAACAATAGAAAAGGAAAAAAGCAAAGGTAAAGCAACAAATTAATGATGAGGATGACTCAATAGGCATCAAAGGACCTATAGATGTAGATAATATGGGTGCATTTGAACTCATGGAGATTGCAACAATGATGCAATCTATAGGTCAAAAGAAAAGATTAAAAGAGTAGAAAAAAGAAGCAAAAACAATTCAAACCGCTGTTGAGATTCTGACAAGTCTCCTACCAGAGACTGACACTGGGAATTTGTCAACTCCTATCGACAAGCTTGGCCAATTGGTTGCTGATGCTTCTGACCAACTGAAGTCCCTTGAAGAAGGTTCTTAGACTTTAGCTGAGAAGAGTTACAGAAGGAAGATAGGAGAGCAATAATGAAAGATATTGATACAAGGAAGATTTCTTTATCCCTGAATAAAGATCTTTTGAAGACTGCTATTGAAACTAGAGGAAGGATACTAGCCTATACATCTAACGTTCCATTTTTCTATCCTGATTTGAAGAAGAGGCGAGAAGAGACATAACAAGAACTAGAAAGGATATGTACTACTTACATACCTTTACAGGATTCAGCCTTAGCCTTTGGCAAATCAATTGATGATTTACAACATTAGTTAGATATTTATGATTGTGAACAGGCTAAGAGACTCTGATCCTTGAAAGAGCTCAAGAATTAGTTAAGACCTAAAGTGGACATCTTACAACGGGCATACTAGGATGCAGAAGCAGTTTTGGAAATTCTAGAGATGAGCACAGTGGATGCAATGGAAGAATTCACTGCATAAGTTATGACAACCATTGAGATCATTGAAACATTATTGAAAACATGGGATAATGATTTTACTCAGATGAAGATTACTTTCAGTGGCATTTTCTTGAAAATTGTAGTGAACACTCCTTAAAAACTCTTATATATTTGTATATGTAGTTTTTTATGCAAATTTTTATATAATATATATGTATTTTACTTTTCAATTTGGCATTGTTGTCAAAGGGGGAGTAGAAATATGTATGTGTTGTGAAAATTTTGTACGTATTGTTAAGGGGGAGTAGAAATATGTTTGTACAATTTTTGTAAGCACACTTAGTTGTAAAATTTTCTAAGTGTCGCCATCAATGCAAAAGTGGGAGATTGTTGGCTTGATGATGATTTTTGTAATGGATGACTTCATGTGTTGTCATTGATGGCACATGTATACACACACATATGTTCACATTGTCATATTTATCTTAGTTAAGACAAACTGATATTACTCCTAAGTCTTTGTATTGCAAAACTGGTATTATATGTATAGAGAATTCTAATCGGTTTTGAAGGTGTCCAACCGGTATATGTAGACAACTGGTATATATTGAAATGACATTGGTCTATGAGTTGGAAGAGGTTAATTATTAACCGGTATCGGTGTTCCAACTGGTTTCATTGATTGTGTGATGAGTTATCACTGATCGTGATGAGTTATCTCTAACTGACAAATTTGACTGCAATCTGTGATTTGTTATGTTAGATTGTCCAGATACATTGCACCTAGGAAATTGTGATGAAGTTCTTGAGCCAACATGAAATCTAATCTGTATATAATGACATTGTGATGAACTATTTTTATGATGCGAGATAGAAGTGTTAAGTTGTTGCAATATACTGAAGGCATTGCAGAGTATGTCGGTGATGCAGTTTTGAGTGAGCAGAAGAGGATCTATTCAAGCAAGATGTGCTACTTCTAGATCACACCACCTGTTGTTTTCTAATCACTACAACAGTGAAATCCCCTAACTGGGTAAGATCTAACAAGATTCATTGTACAAATCCTCTAACCGGGTGATCCATTAGTTTGGGTTTGAAATCCTCTAACGAGGTTACTCCTAACAGGGTACTACCTTTAACAAGTATAGCTCCCAAAAGGGCTTTGGGATCTTTAACATAATTTTCTCCTAATAGAGCACTTTGTAGACCTTAACCGACCAGTTACCTATTACTATAGATAGTTAACTTGTGAGTCCCATCTCACCGTAGTTTTTTCCCAGTTGGGTTTTCCACGTATAAACACTTGTGTTATGGTGGATGTTTTACTTGTTGTGGATGCTTTAATATCACTTTGAATTGCTTGCATAGTATTTAGTAGGTTGGTTAACCGTCTTTACCGGTCTGTGTTTAAAGTGGTATTGTTTTTGCTGTCACTAATTCACGTCCCCCTCTCAGTGCTTTATAAGTCTATCAAACACAACTTGTTGGCTAGTGGAATTATTGGCTTTTATGTTAATCCCTAGCAAAATATAGCTTGCAAGTTGTTAGACCATGGAATTTTGTCTCATCACAAATCGGTGTATGTTCTCATCTCTTTGTATAAGTCCACTTGCGCTCTTGCAATAACATTCTAAGAATTGGACTAGTGCTCAAGGCAACCTTTTCATTAAGGTCTCTTCACCTAGTTGACTTGGAACCTTTTTGTTTGATTTAGTACTAACATTGTTTTCTTTGTATATATGTATATTTGAATATTTTGTGTAGATTGGTAGAATCCTAATCTTGGGGGCCCGATTCTATCAACTTAGTGTCATACTATCCGTAGTTTGCATTTCTCTTAGCTACTCTATCTCTTATCTCTACTTTTTGGCAAGTATGAGTGTAATCTCATAATCCCACTAAAATTGGGGTTAAATGTAGTATAGTAAATTGTATCTATTTATAATTTTTCACTCTATTTGGGCACTTACTTTAGTGTTATTTCTCCTGAGTCATTTGAAGTGTATTAGGGCCTTCTACTATCCTAATATTGTCACATGCTAATGTTAAGATCAAATCCTATTTCCTAGATCTTGATGCTTTGCCGCCAACTTCTCTAGTCCTTTCTTGAGAGGAATAGAGCACCTAGAACCCTAGTTTGAGTGGATTAGGGCACCCAACACCTTAGTCCCTCCAAAAAGGGCCCAAATTCAAATGCGTGCGAGTGTCGATTCTCGTCAATTGCATTCCAATCCCAATATTTTTATATGACTATTGAATGTTGGCCTAAATTTGTAAATACCTTGAGAAACCTATATTAAAAAATATTTTATCATTCACAAAGTATAATTTAAGAAGTTATTATCATAATTAGAGAGTCCTAATTCAATTCATTCAAGAGTAGAGTAGAGTACAAGGAGTAACAAGATACAACAACCTATCTTTAAGTATGATTTAATGTGATATTATGATATAATTTATCATGTTATACTTTTAACCTTCATTAAATTAATACCAATCTAAGGTCCCCCAACTCTCTAATCCCAACATCCCTAAAGCATTTTCTTTTTCAGGGTTCTCTTGTTATCTTTCCCCCTTCTAATATCCCCTCTAGAATAACTTCCTTATCACCCCCGAGTCTCTGATTCTTTGACACTCTGATCCTTGACATATAGTGTATTAATCCCCTTTACCACTAATATGATCTTACTTCATGCATGTTTATTTTCTTGGTGACTTAGCACGAGCCTTCAAAGGGTCCTTATTGGAGTTTTAGGGTGGTTGATCCACCCATCCTTAATATCAAAAAGTGTAAAGGATTGATAACTTCTAGAAGCTCAAAATACTTAAAAGAAGAGACTTAATGTCTATTGAAGGTGTGAGAGTATTCATGCACAACTCATATTATGACCTAATGAAGTAAAAGGGAAATAATGTAAAAGTCATAAAGGTTAGAGGGAGGTCAATAATTTTAAATAAATGATAATGTAATATTTATTCAAATGTTTTTGATTCCAAATGATAATGGGGTGACCCTTGTCACCCACTACATTAGCTCACCATGACTAAAGACCTCCCAAATACCTACATTTAATGTATTAGATCTCTCTACATCCCAAGCATCTATTTTGGACAGAGTACACTGATACCATCTGTTTTTAAACTACTACAATGATATGATTAACATTTATGCCCTATAACTATTAAAGAATATTTTTTTATCATTTTTTGGGAGGTGGGGTCTTTGGTGGTGGTCTTCAGATGCTAGAGGGTTGTTAGTGTGATTTGGGACATTTAGTCTTATCCGATATGAACATATACCTTTTTTACACAAATTTAGTCTTGCAAAAGAACATAGCAAATAACATATATGACAATGATATCAAAGAACAAAAATAACATAATTAATAGAGGTAACAAAGTTAACATCAAACACATTAAACTTTTATGTTATAAAGAATATGATCATAATTATGTAGACATACGAAAAAATAAATTGTAGACAATTAAAATTGTCCTAAGCTTGCAAATGTCGCTAATTATTCCTCTTTCTTAATTAAATAATTTTAATCATTTAATTAATCTGACTTTATTTTTGAATTAATATTCCCCTTTCATTTCAAATTAATTATTCAAATTTTCCTCTTTATCATTTAATCAATTAATCATCTTCTCTCTAAATTAATTAAATAATCATATTATTAAATTAATCTCAATTTTCCACTTTAATTAAGTGATCTTTATTGTTTAATTAAATTCAACTTACGTTTTGTCCATAATTAAATAATTTCTTTAAATTATTTAATTATCTAATGATGTCTTCTCAAATTAAATAAATTTCATAAATTTGTTTAATTTCATTAAACTCTCATCGCAAATAAGTTTTGTTTCCCTTCAAATTCAATTCAAATTCACTTCCCACTAATTCCAATTTCATTTGACATTTTTGAAAACCCAAATTCTCTCTAAATGACATTTCATCTTCAATTTTCTACCTCACATGTGGAAATTGTTAACTAACATTGACACTCAGTTTTAACTAGTGACTCAACAATCATTTTTTCTAACAAGTTAGTCACCTCCCTCTTTTTTCGAAATCAACTTTTTCTAACTACTTAGTCAATTCAGTTCCACTCTCAATCGAGTCTCCTAACTAGTCATTCAAGTGAGTTATTCTCTCAATCAAATTCAGTCAGAATGAGTAATTGTCTCTCACCAACCCATCTCATTAAATCTTAATCATTGATTAATCCTATCTTCAAATCAATCTTAGCTATTGAATCAAACCTCTCAAAATCTATAAATTAAAAATCAATCCTCATTATCAATAACCATTATCTTCGTAATTCTTGTGCTTACATATTACAGGTTTTCATAAAGTGCAACTTTGTTGATTTCATTTGTATTCCTTTATTGTGTTGCATTTGGATTCATTTATTAGATTTAAGGTCTTTGTGGTTGCCCTTTATGTCTAATACACATTCTAAATTTCTTCACACATACATATGGTGAACTTGATGTGAAGAAACAACTTACAAATTTCTAATTTTTGTGGAATGCTAAGTTATAGGTATTGGATTTCACAACTGCAGATTAATTTTCACATTTGAAGCTGGCTTTTTTGTATTCGATAGTGATTTATTTCACATTTGTTACACGAGATTTTCGCATCTGCTAGTTAGGAATTTTACATTTGTTAGATGCAATTTCACAGTTGTTTTAAAATTCGAGAAGTATAACATTTTGATTTTTATTGCCGTTTTCTATTTTTAATAATTTTTGTTCCAATTTTATAATTTTTTTGCACCTTTAGGCTAGAATTTATGCTACTAATATCTAATTTTCAAAGTGTGGTGCTCGTGGGTCTAAGACAATACAAATCAAACTACTAATACGTGCTTTGTAGGATTTTTTATTATTGTTTTCTATTTTCATCTACTTGGTAGTTAGAAAACATTTCATTTTCTTAAAGGAATTAACCCCTTGTTTAAGTGTCTTGTGCTTCAACATGTTTATTTTTTGTTTTAACTCGACATCTCAAGAGAAGTATCCTCTCCTTTCACCTTCACAAATCTTGGGTGTAAGAGAAAATCTTGATATTTCTTTAGGAGAAACTTCCTTGGGGATTTCTTCACCACAAGGCTTGACTTCGAGTGCTTAACAAGTGAAAGCTTGTCCAATTCGAAGCATACAACCAATGTGCAATATGAATTGGGTATCTATTAGCCCTAAACCTATAAGGGTTGTTAGAGCTTTAAGTAGCTTGCTTCATGAATTTTTATATGTGGAGATGTTCCTCAGAGTTCTAATGACTACTTGAACCTTTTTTTAGAAACCCAAATCCCATACTTGATAGTTCAGGGAGTGTAGATCATACCCCACAGATACCCCTCATGTACCCCTCAATTGTGAGATAGGAATCCCTCGGCTACAAGGTTTTCAAACCTTTGGGGTAAGAGGAAAGGTTTGTTGGTGCTAGCCCCAGAGAGAATGCCTTTTAACCTCTAGTTGCTCACCTTGAATGGGTATTTTATTGCAACAGGGGCCTTGCCAAGTAGCATCCTTTGTAGCCTTCCGTAGTATACATAATTGTCTTCTAACTATTTGCTAAAAATTGTTGTGAAAGATAGATAGAGCCAGTCTACTTTTTGGGCTAATTTCCACAACTATACTATTTTATTTTTATTCTAACTATATGATCACATAATTGGTTTGAAATTTCTCTCAAACAACTTGCAACTTTCAAATTTTCCAAACTAGGATAGAATTATGCGTATGCAATTTAAATTTCCACAACTGTCCTTCCAATTTTTGCATTTGACCTCAATTCTTTTCACATTTGTCTATAATCTCTTTCGTAATTGTTAAGATCCAATTTCACAATTCACTATTAAACTAGTAATCCAAAGGGTCAATTAAATCACTTGATTGGGGTGCAAATAAATTATATATTTTTGATCAATCAAGCTTTTAGACTCTATAGGTGCATCTGATTTCCTTTATTTTTAAGTCATCTTAGTTCCAAAAGATCAAATTTGCAATATAAGTTTCCTTAGTGCCAATCCTAGGGTAAAATCCAGTTTCCGTCCATTAGCATCTTTAGTCTAAGTGCATTAGCCCCATTCCCAAGGAAATCCAAGAAATCAAGTCTTAAGATTGAACCTTAGCTATTGTCGAGAAACTAAGACCTTATTAAACTTTTGTCATCACCAATCAACAAATCGTTAAGTTCAACTCTCGTGCTCATAAGTCTAGCTTAGGGCCAAAACTTCAATAAAACATCCAGTCAAATCTTGTCTTATTTTAGGTCAAGGTGTCTTTTCAATATCATTAGGTAAACATCCACAATCTCGTGCTTCTACATTTCCTAAGAATTAGGCCTATAAGTTTGCATAGTCCTTGTAGTTTCATTTAAACAAGCTTGAAAAAGTCCAAAAACAAATAGGTTCACTTTAGCTTCATTGTCATTAACCCTAAATCTGTTAGACAACTCAAATAACCAAAGGACAACTAAGAGGGGGGGAGGGTGAATCAGTTGTCAACAGATTATAGAACTTTAAGCATTCGAATCCTTATTACTGAAACACATAAACTCAATACCGGAATGCATAAACCAAATACCAGAATAACTGATATAGTAATTAAGCATAAACATAAATTATAGAACAATTACCATCCATCCAGAATACATGACACCAATATTTGTATGTGGAAAACCCGGTAAAGGGAAAAACCATGGTGGGAAGCCTACCCATAGTCAGATAATACTTTTGCAGTAAGTATGTGATTACAAAATGAGGGGCCTGCACATGCAGGAAGGCCAATAGCCTAGAGCGCACTGCTCATTACAAAAGGAGCCTCATTGACTACAAAATAAATCCAAACTACAATCCAAAAAGAAGAGTAAAGTGCAAAGATATCATCTCCTATGCTCGAGTTCAGTTCGGGTTAAGCTTTGTATCAGAGGTCTTAAACCTCTCTTACCAACCCAATTCGATCACCTATGATCAACCAAAACTCCTGCATATGATTACAACATTATTTACACATAGGTAAATGAATAACCATCCCATAACCATAATCCCCTTATCTACAAAGATATCTTACATCATATTTATACCAACCTAGGACCTAAACAATTAGGTTGGCCACCTAAAAGATAATACAATAAATTCATAACATAAACCCACAATCCAATGATCAACCAAGTCGGCCTAAGACCGAAATAACATAATCCAATCAATGAATCCATCTGGTAACACATCGGGATCATCCATCAACACGTTACATAAGCCGGTCCAAAACCTAGCAGAATAAGACAACATTAGGTCCAGACCCAAATCCAACACCATCGATCAATAAGAACATGGACAAGATAACCAACAACATCCTGAAAGCCATCTAGAAGCCGCACCAACACCACTTATCACATGCATCAAAAGATCTTCAACAAAGCTCTGCCGGTAAAATCCTTACCGGTGACCAAAAGGCTTACTAGAATAAATGATAGTATTTGAGTCATCAAATCCTGAACCAACTGATTGTGATACACATCTGAATAGCATAAATGATAGATCCAAATCAATTCCACAAAACAAAGCATACCAGATCAATATCATAATCCAACCACTCTACCGGAACCAACTGGAAACTATTAAACAACCAAAACAGCCGGTGTTGCCATCAATGAAAAAACATCAATGCAACACATAATAAATTCCTCCAAATTGCCAACAAAATCTCCCACCCCCTCCCCTTCTCCCCCCCCCCCCCCCAAAAAAAAAAAAAAAAGTATAGTTTTATATTTATTGCATTAATATTTAAATTCCAAAAACCCAAAAACATAGTTATCACCCCTTTCCATCTGTTAGTGTGTCAGTAAAAGTTCTTCATGTTAGTTACTCAATCACAAAGAGGTAAACATTCAATGGATCCCTATAATGACCCAAATTTCAACCCAACAAGCACGATGGACCTTGCCTCCTACTCATACAAACAAGGTAGAAGAGCTACATCTTTAACAATTCATGCCTCTACATCTAATCCCAATGATATGTATTTTGTAGAAAATATCCAAAACGGTCTAACTATTGAAGAACTTGAAAGTGCACAAGAAGACCCACAAGATCTTACACTCATTAATGCTCTTCTTAATCATGATCCTAATTGATATCTCTTGTTGTTAACACAAAATGGTGCTAAATTACCCCCAGAATTTGATGTTGCTACCATAATGCAACCATGTATTTGTTGGGATAATGTGCAAATATGTGTTTGAGTGATGTGTTTTTTGGTATTTTGGTATGGTTTTGTCATTGATGTCAACACCTACTAACACTTATCAACTTTGGCACTTTGGAGAATCAGCAACATCCACCGGCAAGCAAGTAACTTATGCACAGTCATCGGTATTTGGTACACCGGCAGGATATAATGATCACTAGCACTTGGAATGACATGGAAAACATCTGGTTATGTTGAAGACATCATTTGGACACTTTGTCTTGAAGTTTTATTTTGCATATTCATATTTGCATATTTGTTGTTACTGGCAAATAGGTCCAGGATATACACTGGCAGGTTCATCTATTCCAGATCAGCACAACACACTATGGAGATATTTTATTATTGTTGTAAATGCATCAAGCCGACATGTTGAATTGGTTATTGCATCGGACATTGTTTTTGTAAATTGATTTTATTATAATATCATTTAGAGCCGACCTACTATTGGTCCTAGGTTATGGTATAAATGTAAGATCTTATTTGTAAGATTGGATGTGGAATGCGAAAAAGGAATTGTGTGAAGGTATATGCGAGAATAAGCAGAGCTATACACACAGACATCATTTGAAGATTGAAGGAGGGTTTTTATGAAGACAAGCAGAACTACATCGGTACTGAATCTAGCATAGAAAGATGCTAATCTGAGCAGTACATCCATAATGGATTTAACCATCCAACTGTAAGTCAGTGTGACTTCCCATTTGTGATTGAGTAGTGAGCTCTAGGCGCTTGGCCTTTCTGCATGTGCGGACCCCATTTGTATACACTTACTATCTGCAGTAGTATCATCTGATTGTGGGTAAGGTTTCCCACCGTGGTTTTTCCCCTTACAGGGTTTCCATGTACAAATATTGGTGTTATGTGTTGTAAATGACTTTTTCTTTCTGTTTCATGCATTAATCCTTACCGGTATTGGAATTAACTGATAAAACTGTCTACTGGCATAAAAGACTAGTTCACCGGTATTATGCATTAAAGTTGTTTACGTTATTTTGGATTAAATTTATTAGACAACTAATTCACCCCCCCCCCCCTCAGTTGTCTCCGAGACCTAACAGTGTTGTCATTGTTGTCAACGTATTCCTTTGTGTGTTCCAGTGTTGTAGTTAGATTAAGTAAGTTAGTTTGGCTAGTTTGTTGCAGACAAGTTGTTGTGGATTAAATCATTTTGAGATAAGTATCTCTAGTTGATTCAACTGAGGTTTCAATGGTCCACATGGTGATTTGATCGAGTTATGAGATTCGTTATTGCAGTTGTTTTTTCAACTGTTTGGTGTTGATTAGTGTTCTGGATTTTGCTCCACATTGCAATATCTTGGTTTATGGATTTGGTAGAGTGTTTGGGACATTCTGGTGTGTCCTTAATTCAGATGGTTCATGATTTGGAGGTCTGCAAGTGTATCTTTTAGATACACTGTCAATTCAGTTAGTGTTTTTGAGGTTCATTATAATGATGATCGACATTCTAGTAAGTGGTGATGTTGTGGTAATTCATGTTGCTTGTGGATGTTTCTAGATTATTTTCTATTTGTGTTGGTGGTTCGCATTGATTGTTGTGCACGTTATTTATGATTTTCCTTGATCCAGTGGTGTTCTTCATGTTCTTGGCTGACATGATGATTGTAGCATGTTGCAGATGTTCAAGGCATAATTCTTAGAGGTGTTTCATATTCAAGGTGGTGATTTAGGTCCATACTATGTCTTAGCCGATATTGTTTTGTAGCGTGTATGGTTATATCTTTGTAATTTTTGATATGTGTTGAGCCGACCTTGAAATATAGGTTGATGATATGTATAAAGAAATGTAATAATAATGTGAGAGAGGTATCATTGTGTGAATAATGTTTTGGTCTTTCGAAAGTAGTGAAGTAGTGCGAAGAAGTGTGAAGTAGTGTGAAGGAGTAGTATATGTGCTTAACCATAACTATAACCAGGCATGAGGAAATACTATTCTATCAGTTCATGATCTTTCGAATGTAATCTGAATGTTTTTGTAAGACAATGACTCTTCCCCAGGGCTGCAGCCCTTGTTGTTGTTATTGTTTTTGAGCAGTGAGCACTAGGCAGTGTGCTTGAATGCATGTGCATGTCCCATTGTAATATTTCATATACTTCTAACAAGGTATCATCATATTGTGGGTAGGTTTCCACCATGGTTTTTGTTGGCATTTTTGATGATTATGCTGTGATTGTCATTGATGGACACACACTTGCTTTGAGATCACTTTTTGTATGTATGAGTTATGCTCAACCGATACTTGTTCCAAACCGGTATCATGTATTAGTCTTTAGACTATCGGTGTTTTGCAGAAAGTGTTTACCGATCTCAAGCGACACAAAAACCCAAGCAGCATGAAGACCTCAAGCGGTTCAAGGATCTCAAGCAGAGCAGAGCAAAGGAACTAAAAGTGGCAGTTATCATTTTTCCCAGTCTTCATTTTTGTCAAACCGGTAATCGGTATTTTGCGTAAACCGACATTTTGTATGAACTGGTAATACTCTGTGATGAGTTACCATCCACCATTTCTTTGGAGGTTCCAACACTTTGGCGGTGCTTTTGTGCCATGTTACCAAATATGTCTAGATACACTGAACCTAGGAACTTGCAATGTAATCCTATTGGACCAACATGAAATCAGATTCCTTGATAAGGACATCATGTCTAGGGTTTTGAGTGTTGCTAAGGTTTTCGATATTGCATGAGTTTTTGTATGAGCGATCATAGAAGAGCAGAGAGAGTCTGTGAGAAGTAACAAAAGTGTGAAGTGTTTGAAGATTGAAGTAATGCTGAAATGCATTAGCAATGAGCTTTCATGGATCTAACCAAGCATACTGTGCTAGTATCTAGATCACTCACTTGTTGATTACTTACATCTTCAACAAGTCTGAAGACCCTTAACCGGGTAGGCCTGTCAAAGCCTTTGTAAATCCTTTAACAAGGTGGTTCACAACCATGGATCTTAAATCCTCTCACAAGGTAGTCTTTAATCAGACTTATCTCCTAACAGAGATTGAGATTCCTAACAGGATCTATTCTGGTAAAGAACATTGTATGACCTTAACCGGTCTGGTTACTATTCTACATATAGTTACTTGTGAGTTTCATCTCACCATGGTTTTTCCCATTTGGTTTCCATGTCAAAATCTCTTGTGTTATGGTGATTGTGCTTCTGTGGGTGAATGCCTTATTTGCTGTTTGGTTTGCATATGTGTTAACCGATTTGTTTGTAAGACTACTTTACCGGTTTACTGCTAGACTATTTAAGTGTTTGAGTTCAGTATTTTTTGGTATACTAATTCACCCCCCCCTCTTAGTATTCATCATTTTTTCCCTTAATCGGGTTTTCCACGTCAAAAATCTTAGTGTTATGTGTGTCATCGATGTAGTGTTGATTTATGCTTTCACTGTTATTGATCAAATATGAAATTGTTTTTGTGTTAAGTAAAGTTTTTGAGAAAACTGATTCACACCCCCCCCCCCTCAGTTTTTTTCCTTGTTTCCAATAGGATTCAAGATTATCAATTTATGGGACATGCACAAGGATCATCCTCCCAATGAGTCCCTACTAGTTTTCCTTCAGTGAGCATTACCTAAGGTGCCATGTAGAGTGCTATGTCAATGTCTCTGTATAATAATCGTCTCTACACCACTAATCCAAGTGGTCAAACTAATGTCACTTCAAACCAAGCTCTTGCATCCTCTAGTGGCAATATTCAAAACTGAAGCTCTAATCTAAATAAATCATCCTAGAGCACTCAAGTGAATACCACTATTTCATCCCAAATGAGTATTAGTGCTCTTTCATAAGCCATGACCAACATGTTGCAAATTCCTACTTCTATTCCTATTGGATCTACTTTTAGTTATCAAAATATTCCACCTCCTAATCAAGGCTCACACAACCCTTTCAATGGATCACAACCAAATGTTAGTACCCATTTTAACTATTTCACTTCGCCAAGAACTTCAAGCCATTCTCAGCTTTTTAGCCATTTCACATTTCAATAGTCACCAACGTATTCAAATACCAATCTATTCATTGATCCCAAGCTCACTATCCAGGTTCCATTAACCCAAATGAATATTCTTTGAAACAAGTCTAAAGCCTACAAAGTCAAATGTCCAATCTCCAAACTAGGGGCACCAAGAACAATTACACTATGGAAGACTTGTGCCCCTATCCTTTTGATAAAATAATGTACATGCTACCAATCCTATCTAATTTTGAAGTTCCAATGTTTGAAAAATATAACAGAAAAGGCGATCCTTAAGATCATATTCACATTTTTTTACAGCTTGCATAAAGGTGGCTAACAATGATACATATTTGATGTGCCTTTTCCCTCATAGGCTTGGGGATCAAGCAATGAAGTGGTTTTCTCACCTCCCACCAGGGATACGTTCATGGGGTGAGTTAGCAGAACAATTTGTGGCACTTTTCTCATAACATTGACAATATAGTGACCCTCATGGATCTATGTGCTACTAAGAAAAAAGAGTGAGAGTCCTTCACCATTTTCTTACAACGTTGATGATCAATTGCTCACAAAATCCGATGTCATATATTAGAAAAAGAGAAAGTTAATATGTTTACTAAAAATTTGGTTCCCCAAACGAAATATCCACTACAGATGCAATGCTTGGAATCATTCCACCAACTAATTGAAAAGGGACTTAAATGTAAAAAAGGACTTATTGCGCAAGGTATCTTAAGAAATTCTAAAGAAGGTAATCAAGCTAATAACACATCAGATGAAAAAAACTAAGTTTTGGTCTAGAAATAAGAATGCCACAAATGATGGAGTAGTGGATGCCAAAGTGATCAATAAGGTTTAACTTGAAATTTGTCTCCAAGTCCCTATTAGTGCAAGCACATCCACTCCTAATAAAAGTCAATCGATCAATAATGATAGTTAAACTAATGAAGCTCAACCAAATCCACAACATGTGTCAAGGACTAACAATCCAAGGCGAACTTATACTCCACTGGGAGAGCCTATCGAGTCCACACTTAAGAAGATGATCCAATCTAATGTAATAACACTGACAAAGGTTAAACCATACAAGCCTAGTCCTTTCAAGCGGGCTTGGTGAAACGACAATGATTTTTGCAAATACCATAGAGTCAAAGGTCATAAGACCTTGAACTATTACAAGCTTAAAAATCTCTTACAAGATCTTATTGATCAAGGTGAGACTATTGAGAATCCAAAAGAAGCGTCCAACAATAATCATACAATATTTAAAAATCCCTTTCACAACCATGATAAAGGGAAAGCCTCCAGCTTAAGATCTCAAAATAGAAAAGGTAATTATACCAATGCATTGCATAAGTATACTATCAATCACATCAACCAAGTTGATGAAACTATCACTACTATCATTGTCAAAAGGAAAAATCCCAATTGCGCAATTGCCACACATCTCTCCAAAGTGACCCTTTAAGGAGTGCCATCCAATTCTCATCTAGGTAGTCAATACAACCTAATAGATCATCTTATGAAAACCCTTGCCTAGATCTCCATTTTTGAGCTCCTTTGTATCTCACCAAGCCACAAAATTATCTTGGACAAAGCCTTACATGAATCTATGGTAGCCAATGACATTGATGTCAATGCATTTCAATCCATGGTCAGTAGAATTTCCTCTATACCTCATGTGGCTTTCACCCAACACATAAACCTTCGCATGATGATTCTCTTCACTTTGAAGTATACGTCCATGTTAGGAACTGGGAAGGACAACTGAGAGGGGGGGTTGAATCAGTTGTTAACCAGTTGTCATAAATTATAACCCAAATGCAAATTATTCCAACTTAAACTTAGTGTCAGTAAACCAAACTTAAATGCCGGTAAAATAGATTAACAATTATAGCAGTGTCAGTATAACTTAATGCATGAAATAGAAAGAGAAAAAACATCCACAACACATGACACAAAGATTTATACGTGGAAACCTGGTAAGGGAAAAACCATGGTGGGAAACCTTACCCACAATCAGATGATACTGTTGTAGATAGTATGTGTATACAAATAGGGTCTGCACATGCAGAAAGGCCAACAGCCTAGAGCTCATTGCTCAATCACGAAATAGGAGTCACAATGACTACATAATTGGATAGTTAAATCCAATGATAATGTACTGCACAAAATAGCATCTGCAATGCTGGATTCAATACCGGTTAAGCTTCGAACATGAGTGCCAATAACCTTCCTTCAACCTTCAAATAATGTCTGCATGATTTGCACAAGGATCTGCTTATCTTCTCTTCAATATACACTCAAGAAATTACCATTCCATACCATCATATCTCACAAATGAGATCTTACAATTATTTATACAAAACCTAAGACCACATGATGAGGCCGACTCACTAAATGATATTACAATTAAATCAATTACAAATAAGTCTTGATGTGATACAACATGTCGGCTTAATACAATTAACCAATCAATAAACCATCTCCATAACGTGTCGTGCTGATCTGGAATCAGACATCACGTATCGATCCATAACCTAGACCTATCTACTGGTAAAGGCAAATCTGTCAAGCTGATTAGACCAATAAGCAAAACACCAAATCCAAACTTCCAATCCATGTCTTTGACATAACCAAATGATCTCCAGATGATAACAAGTCATCATCACTACTAGTGAACAATATATCCTGCTGGTGAACAATATACTAGTGACTGTGTATAAGCCAATATCCATGTTAGGACCACAATGTGCCGGTGCAACAATAAACCAATATAACCATAGTGCTAAATCAACAATGTAGATCTCCAAGAAGACAAGTGTTGACATCAATGACAAAACCAATGCAACACATGACGAAGTCATCCATAATACCAACAGTCCATAGATAAAAGATTTGAAGGGTCCTAGTAAATGGTGGAGTTGGTCTTAAAATTTGTCCATTAAAATTGGTTAAAGAACTAGGGTACCTTGAGTATAGTGTGGATGCTTGAAAGAAAATCAATGTCAAATCCTATGATGATGTGGATCACACATCTAAAGGAATAATTATTCTACCAATAAGAGTTAATATATTTACTAAAGAAAGCATTTTAGGTTCTAGGCCTCAAGCTTGGTTACAACATGCTCCTCAATCGCCCTTGGATTCATGCAATGAAAGTAGTCCCATCCATTCATCATCAATGCATGAAGTTTTCATACAACAATATAGATATTACAATAACAAGAGATACCAATCCATTCTAGTATTAATATAACCTAAGATCTAACACTAATAATCAAGTGCCAATCAATCAAGAAGCTCCACTCACATCCCATTTTCAATCGTGGTTACTTTTAGACATATGATCTCCTTCCACTTCTTGACTTGATATCAAACTTTTCATAAATGATAATGAATGAGGATAATATTCCTACATAGAATCCTTTTGCATTTGGAAGTCTCCTATATCACCAAGATCCCTTGGAAGACCCTAACCAAATAAAATGATCAATGCAAGGGGAAATCTATAGTCCAGTATCCACCTTCTACCTCCTTTATCAAATGGGATGAATTGAATGATGAATCCCTTGAAAAAGACATTTTCCAATGGCTATATATGTTGGCAATATGCTAGATTTGGTTAAGTGTGGTCATTGATGTCAACACTGTATCCCTGTTGGAGGCTATCTCGGTTAGTCTTGGTGATCATCTTGGTTTTGGCTATGATTTTGATCCAGTATGATTAGATCTCTGAATTTGGTTTTGGATGCTTACTCTGGATGGTTATATTCTTTCTATTTTCTATTGGTTCATGATTTGGTGCTCTGATTGCTATCACTTTTGTTCCCAGTTGATATTTCTTGGTATCGGTTAGCTTTACGGGTAAGCGATATTTGATGATTTGGTCAGATGATTTTGATCTGGCTTATGGGATCGGTTTCTATCATGATGAAGGTGTTTCTTGATCGTGTCCTAATTTTTTGGTGGTGTTGCATTGGATGGTGAGTTATTATGATGGTCCTATTTGGATTCGGTTAGACTTTCTATTATTTCACTGAGGGTTTCTACTGGTTGGTGAAACATGTTGGATTTTGGTCTTAGCAAAATTTTCGGTAGATGGAATTGTTTGGGATATTAAATTAGGTCCATGCTATGAAATTTAAATCATAATATTGGTCTGGTGGTATCGTGTGATGTAATTTTTGTAATTATGGGTTTTTGGGCTTAGGGTTTAGCCAACCTTGTCAATAAGGTTGATGATCTGTATTTATAGGTGATATACTCATGTAACATATATGGGACGGTTATGTCTATATTATAAAAGAGTAGTTTATACATGCAAAGAAAGATATATCATTCAACAAAGGTTTGAGAAGGTTTTGTATTGCAGGGCAAACATCTGTGCTTAACTGAAACTGTATCAAGCATTAGGAGATGCTACTTTCATAGTTCATTCTTTTCAGATTGTAGTCTGATGTTTTGTAAGTCAGTGAGACTTCCCTTTTGTGTTGAGCAGTGAGCTCTAGGTTGTTGCCCTGATTGCAAGTGCAATCCCCATTGTAATTATTTCACATACTACTGCAGAAGTATTATCTAATTGTGGGTAGGGTTTCCCACTATGGTTTTTCCCCTTACTAGTTTTTCCACGTCAAAATATTGGTCTCATGTGTGTTGTGATTTCATTCTTTATCTTTCATTGTGTTGTGTTCTAGTATAAAGTTTAAAATTGAATCAACTGTTGTACTTGTGAGAAAACTGATTCACCCTCCCTCTTAGTTTTCTCCTGGTATCGGATCATTCAAACAATATAAATATGAGGAAGATAGACTGCCAATCTAGATACTACTAGAATAGTATAAAAGGGGGTTCACAATGTTACAAAGACATAGATATGATTGTACTACTTACCTCAAATCACAAGGACAAGGAGTGATAGAACCAATCCTACCTAAAAAGAATCCTAGGAACTAGGGATTGGGATATAGATAAATGGAAAAAGGATCTATAAGACAAAGCAATAGATGATTAGTAGTGGAAACCACACACACCCCATTGCCCCTCTCTGAAGAAGTTAGCACAACTACTGATTAAGAGTTCAAAGAGGAGAGATACATTGAGACTGATTTTAATGACTATGAATGGGATTCCCTGCATAACAATAGTACTTATGTTGTAGATAGTTCATATGACTACTAAGAAATCATTGACTATGGTATTATCTATGAGGACAAAGAACTTGACCCTTATTCCCAAAGACACTATTTCAATACATGTGCCTGTACCTTGACCTCAACCTTTATCACCTATTCCAACAATGATGATGACATCTGCCTTGTATATCCTCATCTTGTAGACTAGTACCAACAAAATCCACTACATTTGGATTGTTTAAAAATGATGAAGCAATTTTTGATTCTTAATAGTTTGAGAAGGAATACCCTTTGGGGTCCATAAAGATAGCTTCACTATAGATCTCAATAGAGAACATATTTTAGAGAAGCTAGTACTCTTTCTAGCAGTGAAAATTAAAAAGAAAAAGAAAATATTTTCTCTCAAGGCAGAAACCACCTTTTGACCATAAAATAGTAAAAATAAAGGGCGTATCCAATGATGAAAACCTCTCCAAGGCACCAAAGGATGGAAGGATAAACAACGTCCCTATTGATCTAGAAAGATCATCATTTCTAGTTGAACAATCAGAGGAAGTAAACTTGGGTGATGGTAAAAATATAAGAAAGGTCCAATTTGCAAAATTTCTTAAGCTAGAAGAAAAGAAAAATTTCACCAAGTTTTTCAAAGAAAGATAATTCAACTTCACATGGTATTATGCAAAGATGTCGGGTCTGGATCCTAAACTAGTTCTCCATCACTTTCCTCTTCTCCTTGGAGCAAAGCAATATAAGCAAAAAAGAAGAAAGGCACATCCTCAAATCTCTTTATTGGTAAAAGTTGAATTAAAAAAGATGCTAGACATGGGTTTCATCAGGCCTATCGATTATGTTGAGGGGATATCAAATCTAGTACTTGTAACAAAACAAAATGAGGGCATCAGAATATATACCAATTTTAGAGACTTGAACAAAGTTTGTCCAAAAGATGACTTCCCACTCTCAAACATTGATATGATTGTGGATCTTACCGTTGGACATGAAATTCTCTCATTGATGGATAAATTTTCTAGGTGTAAGCAAATAAAAATAGCACCATAAGACCAACACAAAACTACTTTCACATTCTCTCGGGGATCCTATTGCTGGAATGTAATGCGCTTTGAACTCAAGAATGCTAGAGCAGCATACCTAGGAGCGATGACAATATTGTTTCATGATAAGATACATGAGATCATGGAAGAATATGTTGATGATTTGTTGGCAAAGTCAACCATAAGAGAAAATTATCTTTTTGTTCTAGCTTGAATCTTTGACAGATTAGAATATTATAAGTTTCAGCTAAACCCCAAAAAGTGTGTATTAAGTATTACATCAAGAAAATTGCTTGGGTTCATTGTGTCAAATAAAGGAATTGAAGTGGACTTGACCAAAGTGAAAGCTATCCTTAAAATGTATCCTCCATCAAGTCTAAAGTAGTTAAGCCTATAAGGGAATTTGCAGTCAATCAGGAGGTTCAATACCTAAATTGCAGAATAATGCCATCCCTTTCAATATTTAGTTGAAAAACAAATACCATTTAAATAGACAAATTAGTGTTAGGAAGCTTTTCAAGCATTGAAGGCTTATTTTATTGTACCACTAATATGGGTACCACCCACTCCTAGAAAACCTTTGTTGTTATATATCTTAGCTACCAATTCATCTCTAGGAGAACTCTTGGCACAACATGATGATCAAAGAAGAGAGCGAGTAGTTTATTATATCAACAAAATATTGGTTGGTTATGAGATGAATTACACTACCATTGAGCATGCATGCCTTGTCATCATCTTTGCATCACAAAATCTATGACATTACATGCTAAATTACAAAAGAAAGCTCATCACAATAATTGATCTACTCAAGTACATATTGAACAAAGCGACTTTCACCAATAGATTAGCTAAGTGGGTTATGATTTTAATTGGGTTTAATATTGAATATGTGGATAGTGTAATATAAAAAATTATACCTTGTACAATTCAATGCAACAAATGGCACCTTCCTCCACGTCATTGGAGGTCATGTACCTCCATTTTTTGTCTTGTTGTCCACCTAGATCGCTTCGTTAGCTCCAGATTTGAATCTTACCAACTCTGTCAACCTGTCATCCTAGAAACACTAGCATGACATGGAGACGTTTGTGTGATGCGCTAGCATCCCATGAATCTAACAGTCTATAGGTGGCCATTTGAGCATTACACCTGCACTTGGAAGGATTTGTAATGCCCCTGCATGCACCTACTAAAGTCAAAATTCATCCATGAGGTTATATCTTTCATGTTTCTAGCCTTTCTTGGGACTTCTAGATCATTTGGGAGATACTTTGAGCTCTCGACATCTGTTTTCTCTTATCTTGCATAGGTTTTCCAACATTTTTTAGGACTACCATTGTTGTAGTCTCTAAAACAGTCCACAATGTTGTCTTCACAAGTGTTGGAAGGGGATTTCTCTTACTTTATCCGCATATTTGTAATCTTTTATTTCAATCTATCTATTATCTTAATCATGTTTCTCTCATCCTTATCATTCTATTTCCCCGTTGCTATTATTTGGGTTGTCTATGGAGGTGGAAACACCGAAACAGGGGTTTGACTAAAGTAGACTCCAAAACACAATCCCCAATATTTTCCTTCTTGCTCGTGTGCAGGTTTATAGTCAAGGAAAAGCAGTCATCTTGTGGGAAGCTTCAATCATGGACTAGTTGTGAGTTTCCCTCACTCTTCTTTCTCACTTCATTCTAGTATTTTGTATTTTGTTTTGTAAGTTTAGTTTATCATTTTTTTCATGTTTATTTAGTAACATAGTCACGTCTGTTATTTTCGTATGACCTTTGTACCTCGTTTGTATAGGACGACAATGCGCTGCACTGGTTTCCTAGTTCCGCGCACTCATCCTCGGGACAAAGGCTTAGTAGAGTTGTTCGAGAACTCTGCTTGTTAGTCATTTATCTTATTCTGTACTTAGTTTTGCATTTTCATCCCATGGCTCACCCTTAATGCCAATTTAAGTGAGTTATTCGAGGACCAATATGTTCTTTAGGATCCATCATCCTTGAGGTAACAATCTCCTCTACTACACATAGAAATGAAATTAAAAGGTCGATAATTGTTTGCAAACTAGAAGAAGCTCCAATTCAAGCAAGTCATCTCATACTAATAGACTTTCGTGGCAAATTAGTGTTCACCATAGATGCCGCCACAAAATGGAAACTATACTTTGATGGATCCTATACTAATCATAGAGTAAGGGCAGGAATTTTATTCATAACACAACAATGGGATGCAATTCCAAATTCACATAGGATAAATTTACCTTGCACAAACAACGTTGCAGAATATGAGGCTCTCATCATGGGGCTTGGCACAATAGTGCAATGGAAGATTAAATACCTTCATGTATATGGTAATTCTTAACTGGTAATAAATAAAGTCAATGATGATTTCCTAACCAAAGCTGACAAGTTTTTGCCATACAAGTATAAGGTAGATGATTTTAAGCAATACTTTTACCATATTGTCTTTGAGAAAGTTCCTCATATTTAAAACAAGGCAGGTAGTGCAATGGCTATGATGGGGTTTTTACTTGACATGCCAAATAATGTGATACATTTTGAGTTCTTAGAAGAGTAGCTCATGGTCCACACTTATGATGTTTTACAATATGAATGCATGTATGAAATTGTTGATCCTAAATCACCCTGGTATAAAGACATATTCTTACCTCCACAACCAATACTTATCCCTTGACCTCTCTTGTAAACTACCAAAAACCATTGTCCAACAAGCTTCCCGATATGTCATCATCGTAGAAACCCTATACTGGAAAGGTCTTGATGAAAGCCTCCTCTAATGTCTTGATTCAATAGAAGCACAAATGGATTTAATAAGGGAAGTGCTGGAATCAATGAACACAGAGAGAGGGGGGGGGGTGAATCAGTGTTCTGCAATTTATACCTTTCTTGAACTGATTCTCAAACCACCAGATGCAAATGAATAAAAGTAAAGTGCAGAAACTCAACACATACAAACACAAAACCATAACACTAGAATTTTTATGTGAAAACCTGGAAAGGAAAAAATTACGATGGGAATGAGACCCACAATATTATAATACTATGATTAGGAGTATGATAATATTACAAGACTAATACATATGCATTCAGGCACGCTGCCTAGAGATCATTGCTCAGATACAAAAGAGAGGGTTGCAATACCTAGAGGACTCATTGTCCTACAAATTATTACAAATGATTAAAAATGATAACTGATTGTTTGAATTGATGAATAGCACCTACAAATGCCAAAATGCAGTTTTGGTTAAGCACAAAGAGTCTTCTTCCATTGTTATGGCAGACTGCTCTGTTATGCTATTCTTTATCATACAATGGAGCATAAATCTAAGGATAGTGCATGTGAAATTGTGTACAGACTCTCATACCATCTTCACACATCAATATCAAATACCAAAATGCTCATATAGATCGGTCTTATATCTCTGCATCACTTGATTAGGTCTTTAACATGTTGGGTCCAAAAACATGAAACATGAAACGTGTAACAAGAAGTCGCCTTAATCCAATTACAAATACACATGCAAACCAAAAAAAATTGATTATACAATTCACATAAGTTGTCACAACAACCTCGAACATGGAACCAATCAACTAAATCATCATGAATATTCTGCATAACATGCTACACAACAATAACCTTGTTTTTCCTGAAATATTAGATACCAGATCATCAAACTTGTACGAGAATCAATAACGAAGGCTAGGATTGTGGACTAAGCAATTCCAACCAAAAAATCGACTACCTCTTCCACCACAAACAAAAATGTGCACCCAAAATTGAGTTCTACTCAATGTAATTGAATACTGTGTTACATCTTCCAAACTTAAGCAAAACATTTGGTAGAATGAATCTGCATATTTCAAACGACGCTACCGATTTGAGTTGCCATCAATGACAACCCATAAACAATTCTCAAGCACTTGTCTCTTCTAGAACAGTGTCTCTTTCCAACAATTTCCCCCTTTGGCATTGATGGCAACACTTAGTGAAAAATGACTGTGTCAAACCAAAAATGTCACACACTGCAAAATTTCAAAAATATAAAAATGCAACAGACACAGGCTCCCCTTGAGAATATACATCATTTTTCACTCCTCTCTCCCCCTTTGACATCAATGGAAAAGGTAGGTAATCACTTATAGGCACAAGCTCCCCTTGAGAATATACATCATTTTTCACTCCTCTCCCCCCCTTTGACATCAATGGAAAAGGTAGGTAATCGCTTAAAATTGTATGTACAAGAGTATACATAACTTACAAAAATTTGAAGATGTCTGAAAAAATAGTTTTCAAGGACTGCAAGTGATCATGCCAACCTTTCTTCAGGTTCTCCAAAATGTTGATCAGAGCACTAAATAGGTATTCATGCATTTTTGCTCCTTTGAGGTCTGAAGGAACACTCTTATTCAATACAATCATTGCATCATGTTGACTACTCAATAGAGTATCCAACCAGGGAGTGATTAGGCTCCTCAGTTCTCCCACTCTACCAACTATTCTATCTTTTTCTTGATTTAGGCTCTTGATTTTATCTAGTTGAGCCATCACCTAAGCTTCATAATTACTTGCGAAACGCCCTGGGGGGCATCGAACTAAGATATACCGGCCAGTTGACCTTCACACTCTCTGATCTTCTTATCAAGCTCTATAGTAAACTTTAGAAATAGAAGACATGACTTATAGATTTTTCCACCTTCGTCCAATGCCTCTTGAATGCCCTTTACATCGGTAATCAAACAAACCCTATCACCTTCAACCATTCTCAAAACTGTCCTTAACCTCATTGCATTGAAATGGTTCCACTCTTTTACATCTGCAACTTTCTCAACTTACCGAAGGGCAAGTCAAGAGTGTCTTGCTTGAAAGATGACAAAATTTTATCAAGAACACTTGTAGCCAAAGATATAAGCTCTTTGTCCTCAGAGTGGAATTTAAACAAGTCTTCACTGGCTTTTTCTTGAGCTATGGCTACCAACTTGAGTGCTTTCATAGGAGATAAAGAATTAATATTGATATGCCCTTGAATGAGATCTGTGTCACTAGTTATTTACTTGTCCTTGTTAGATTCCATAGTGTCCCTTGCCACCAGAACTTGTTCAATCTTGACTTCATCCTTCTCCTTCTCTTCCTTCTCTTCCTTCTCTGGCTTCTCATCACCAACCTCCTCAAAATTCTTCTCTGAATCAACTGTTATTACCAGAGGATCTTGAACTGCAACACCTGAATATGCAATCTGACTACCATCAATATCATCTACTACAGTAACTTGATTAGTTGTCTGTTCAACCGGTTTTGCTATTTTTGGTTCATCTCCTAAGCATGGCATCCCAAGGACTTCTGGAACAAAATTTTGAACACTTTCCTAAGATCTCTTAGGAACTACATCATACTCATACTTCTTAAGAATCTCCCTCAAAATTTCTCATGTCTCCTTATGAACCTCCTCATTCTTGCCAATCATTATTTTACTTACTTTGGTTTTGCTTCTGAAACTTTCTTTATTTTCTCTAAGAATTCTATCAACTTTCATCTTGGCAATCACCAGATAGAATTGCACTAACTCATACTCCCTTATTCTCTCATCTTCTAATCTAGCACTTTCTTTTCTCATTTCCAAGATATCATACAAACTTTTAGGAACTTTAGAAGCAATCTCTATAAGCGCCCTGATATACTTATTCAAATATACAATTTTAGCTTCTTCTAGAGACCTCTTCCCTTTTTCATCCAAATGATCATAAAATTGGGAAAGTAATTTAAGATTACCTTGTTCTGTTATTTCTTTCTTGACTTGCTTAAGAGTTATATCGGATGGATCAACTTCAACTCCTGGTTTGACAACCCTAGTAGCAATAACATTCTTCTTGACCTCTCTCACTGCTTCATTTGATTCAGTCTCCTCTTTCGTAGTGGCTACCACATAAACTCCTCTTGGTTTCCCTTTCTTCCTCTTCTTGGCTCCACTAGATGGTTTGGATTGAGGCTTAGGTGGAGGAACAAAATTTTGAGCATCAGAGGAAGTTGTTGGCTTCCTTGTTTGCCTTGGCTTAAGGGAGGGAGTTTCTAGCTTGGTCTTCTTTGGTTTCACTATATCTTCTTCTTTCAAGATGTTCCTCTCCTGGGATTTCTGAACTACCTCCTTTCTAATTCCCATGTCCTCCGCCAACTGCTCCACTTCCTTCCTCACTCCTCTCTTCATTCCAAGTTTGGTGAATTGAGAGTGCAAGTTAAAGATTTTCTCCTTTTATGTTCCAAATCTTTCCTTTGTTGTCTACTGGCTTTCTCAAGAGGTGCTGAGAATACACATTAATAATATCACCACTAACCTCACACCCCATGGGCATGATCCAAACTATCCTAGGTTCAACAACCTCCATCAAGCATTGATTGATGTCAACCATGAAGCATATGGAGTCTTCATACTTTTTAAAAATTTCCTTTGGGATCCTTTCCCTACTCTACATCATGCCTTGGAAGGTTTTGAATTATCCCCATAAAATAGCTCTCTAAGCTTGAGCATCACCTAATCCATCTAGAGTTTCCTTTATCTACACCGCCACCGGCCTGTCATAAGCCCATTGAGCTTTACCTACACTGGGGACCTCATTCATGAAATAGAAGTACAGGTAGATAATTAGAGTACCAGACTTAAATACATGTTTTTTGTCCTGATTTATCTTCTTTAGATTATTCAAGATCTCACTCCAGAGCACCTCACACAGATCATACTATAGACACCTAAAAATTGCACAACTAATTAAATGAATTTATATTTTTTAAATTACCATAATCCGCCTATTGACTAAACTAAGGTTTAATCAATATCCCTTTTCTTCTATTCAACCATTAATCAAATTAAAGATTTAATTAATTCCCCCTTTCTTCTATCTAAGCCATTTCAATTAAATTCAACATTTAATTAAATATCCCCTTTTAGCCATATTAATTAAATTTAACATTTAATTAAATATCCCCTTCTAGCCATTTTAATTAAATTCAATAGTTAATTAAATATCCCCTTCTAGCCATTTTAATCAAATTCAACATTTAATTAAAATCCCCTTTCCATTTTAATTAAATTCAACATTTAATTAAAATCCCCTTTCCCATTTAATTAAATTTACATTTAATTAAAAATCTCTATTTCCCTCACCCCACTTGCATTTTACAACATATGCAAGTTGCATCTCCTTTTGGCTAAAATAATTCTTTTATTCTATCTAAAAAATCCTATTTTCCTCCACCCACTTGTATTTTCCTACAAATACAAGTTGCACCACAATTTTAATTAAATAAATAATTTATTTGCAATACTATTTATCCCCGCCCACTTGAAACCTTTAATGGCTTCCTTGTAGAGTCTTCTCAAACCTTTAATGGTTTCTCTTAAAGTCTTCTTAAGCCTTTAATGGTTTCCCTCAAAGTCTTCAAACATTTAATGCTTTATCCCCCTTTTTCTCATTTAAATAAATTAAGATTTATTTAAATAAAATCCAAAATTCACATTCACATTTCAATAAATTAATATTTATTTAAATATCTATCCAAATGCAAGTTGCATTCATTTTAGTTGAAATAAATATTTTTATTTTAATTAAAAATTCCCATTTCTCCCACTTGCATTCTCCTACTTTTTCCATTAACTTCCTAAGCATTCTTGTAGAACCTCTCAAAGCCCACTTAATTAGTCCAATTCTTCTATCATGTTCACATCCCTAAATTTTGGGGAAGTCACTTCTAATTTTGGAAGAAAGTCTTCTAAATGCATTTAAAGTTTTATCTTTTCAACAAGCTAACTTTGTTGAGTTCCCCAAATTTGTAGGACTCTCACAAAAGTCTTGAAGGTTATCTAACTTACAACAAGATAACCTCCAAGGTCTCCAAAGAGATTTTAATGCTCTTACAAAACTTCACATTTTCAACACATTGAGCTTGTTAGGATTCATAGAGATACTGAGAGGGGGGGGGTGAATCAGTATATGACCGGTATAATATTTTATTTGAATTATAACATGAAAAGCATATCAAAACTGTGTATTGGTAAACCAAAAGTAATGCAGTAAATGAGAACAATAACCACGACATAAGAGACATACTGCAACACATTATTTTTAACAAGGAAACCCAGTGTGGGAAAAACCTTGATGGGATTTGTGACCCACAATATTCGTTTACTGGCCAATAAGGGAATATTACTGTTTACAATAGGGGCCTGCACATGCAGGAAGGCCAAGTGCCTAGAGCTCACTGCTCAGTTACAAAAAAAGTCACACTGACTTACAAAAATGGATTATACAAATCCAATATCTTGTACTGCTTCAGATCAGCATCTGCTATGCCAGATTCAGTACCGGTTTAAGCTCTGCAAAATATATAAACCTTTATCCCAATAATTCACACATTAGGTTTGCTATTATCCTTTTCTACTTCGCATTCTAAATGATCTATAATGATCTCACACTTATATGAGTCATATTACAATCCGCCAAGTCAGCTTACAAAAGATTTTACAATTAAATATAAAATATAATTACACAAAATTCATGTCGGCCAGGATGCCGGTAATCTTCCTTTTTAGTGCTAGTGTTCTATATGCCAGTGCCGGTGCCTGCCGATATCACATGATTGTAAGGTTGCCATCAATGACAATACCTTCAATCACCTACAATTTCTCATTGGAGTGTGCATTTGCCAACAATCTCCCCCTTTGGCATTGATGGCAACACTCATGAGAAAAATCCAAAAAATGTATATCCAAAAATGGTTTGCCAAAATTGTCTTACCAAAACTGTATGCTCAAAATTGAGTGCTCCCCCTAAGTAGATGATGTCCTTTCTTCTGACCATTTTTCTCATCTCCACTACTCCCCCTTTGACATCAATGACAAAGGTTGTCATTCACCGTCAATGGAGTGTGATTCCTGCCTGGATCTTTGTAACCTGTGGGTTACAATCTGAAAAAAGGTTTGCCAGTACCAAATTTAAATTGTCGCTGAACCTTGTGCTATCTTTTAATGCCACTTCTGTTCTCTGAACTGTACCGATGAGTATGTGCATTTTCTCTTCCGGTGTCTTGAGTCCGGGAACTAGAGCCTTAGATATTTCTTTTCTCAAAGAAATGAGGTAATCTAGTTTAGGACCTAGTTTGCTTTTTAAGTTCTTTGCCTTATGCTTAATTTCCTCTTTATCTCTATTTTCTCTTCAAGATCTGCAATTTTCTTTTCTATCTCCAAAAATGAATCTGATGTGCCTATTAGATTGTTAGTAATATTGTTAATCTCATCTTGTACTTTGCTAATTTCCTTGTCTAGGTCTTCTGTCAAATATTTGTTTTACAAGTATCTCTATACAGTTTCTTGAAATCCAAAATTGTCTCTCCTAGTTCCGGTAATAAGGTGTTCATTTTCTCTTTATTCTCCTTCACTATTTCCTCAAAGAATTTTTCTATTTCTTTATTCATTCTTTCTTTAAATGTATCTTCATTTATTTGATCAACTGTCAAAATGTTGCCAGTGATGAATTTAGACAATGCGTCTAGTTGACCTAAAGAATCTTTGTTATCCACAATACACTTTGGTGCTATCAATCTAAGAATGGGAATGGTGTCATCAATAGCCTTATAGGCTTGTGCATTACATTCTGTGATCTTCTTTATGGAGTCCAGTAAGACCTCTATCATATTTTTTGGCCGGTATTATGTCATTGAAGTACCAGATGTTTCCCTAATTGTTTTCACAATTTCCCTGTTGCCGGTTGTAGTGATAACCTTGCTTATTTCAACCTTTGGTGGGTCAGTTTGTGTTTGCATTTCTGCTAGCAAAGGTTTAGGCTTTTCAGTTTTTGCTGGTGGCACTGTCTCGGTCTGAACTTGTGTCTCAACATGTTTCTGTTCCGGTTTCTCCATCTGTGTCTCAAAGGGTTTCTCTGAGCTCTCAACTGCCGGTTTCTTAGATGTAGTCTCTGTATGGACTTCCGGTTTCTCTGTATTTACCTCTGCACTGTCCATTGCCGGTTCTCTTGATTGTTTTCCAGTTTTATTTACCGGTTCTTCTAATGGTTTACCAGTGGTGTCCTCTACCGGTTGCTCTATTTGAGTAGGTTTTTCTATGTTTATTTTTACAGTATTATTGACCTCAATCTCAGCATCTACAGCCGGTGACTCAGTAGTCACATCTTTCTTTTTATCTACAATGGTTTACTTATCTACCACAATATTCACCTCTTGGGTATCAATATTCATAGTATACAAAATCTCAGACTTAGGATTTGTATCCTCTTCTCTGTGGCCAGTTGACTATCAGTAGTATGTGCCAGTGGTGTATCAGAAGGAGGTGGGAGTACATTATCAGTTATTTTAAGGCTTGGAGGTCCACCTACCTTACGTTCTTCCTATATTTTTCTTTTTCAACAAAGAATATGTCCCATGCATCTGCTGTTTCTTCAGAAACTTCATTCACTCTTCCTTTCATTAGTGCTACATGCCGATGAGTGGTTGAAAACACTGTCCAGTTAGCCTCACTAATTAATTGGTCTATTTCATCAGGTGAGTTAACTGGATGTACTGCAAGTAATTTTTCAATTTTTATTTTCTTATCCAACTCAACAATGGCTACCCTTTTGGATTCTAGTCTTCTATACAAATCATTGGGTATCTCATCAACAATTTCCAACAAAAATTTCTTGTAAATATCCAAGTGTCAAATTACACTTTTTTCTATGCTTTCTTTGTCATCTACGGAAAGTGTGTTATACAGTTTGCTGATGTTTTTCAACTTTCCATCCTTTGTTATTTTACTAAGAAGTTTGTCCAGTGGAGCAAGATCTTGTTTTACCTTCTTCTTCTTTGGAGTCAACTTCTTAACAGGAGGCCTAACTACCTGTTGCTTTTGTCTAGTTTTATTGGGTGTAGGTGAGGGTGTGGGTGAGGGTTTTCTTTTCCTTTCTACCCTTTTGAATACCGTCGGTATATCACTCTCAGAAGAAGTTCCAACTGGTGAAAGATGAGCTTCCGGTTGAAGTCCTTCCAACTCACTTTCTTTTATACAAGTTTGCTTCAATACATCTTCCTTAATTGCTTTTGCTTGTCTAGTGCCTTTCCTCACTATTTGTTCAACTTTCTTAAGTCTTTTCTTAGATTGAATTCCACTCTCAATTGTTTTAGCATTGCTAAAGACTTCTTTAGTGGGTTCCTTTGGTGCTTCAAGGAGGGCTTTTGCATAAGTTTCTATGATGTTGTCATCTGTTTCATACCCCATTTCAGTTACCCAGATAGTTCTAGGGATAACTGCCTCCATCCAGATTTCATCTTTCTTGATTACAAAACATATTTCCTTTCGATATTTATCTACAATTGCCTGTGACAACCTTATTCTAGTTTTCATTCGAGCCTTTAGTGCTTGAAAATGTTCATTTAAATTTTTCTCTTTGTCTTCTCCCATGTTGTTCAATAAATCCAATAATTGCTTTCCTACTAGTATGTCAAAACCAAAGTCTTTCCTACCAATACCAGGTACTTGCTTAGTAATCTACAACATCAAGAAAACAAGAAAATTTCCAAATCTAAAGGTTCCTTTCTTATCTCCTTTAATCTTCTTTAGATTGTCTATCAATTCATCTTTGAGCCATTCACACACATCTATTTTAGCATTATTATTAACCATGTCATATGCACTTTTGATACATAGGCTAGAAACTGAGTTCATGTGAGGCCTCACCTCGACTCAGTCTGACAGTTAGTGGATTTTGCATTTAGACTATTATGGATACTTTATTTTGATGCATTTTGAGACTTAGAACTTATATGATTTCAGGATTTGGATAACATTGCTATGATTTGATGATTTACTTACATGCTTTATGAGATAGAACACTATATGATTGTTAGATAGGATGATATTGCAATGATAGATGTCGTTATTGAATTTGCAGGACTTTACTCTGAATATAGAACTATGATGTATGTTTAGTTTATGTGAATTGGGATGAAATTGCTTATGTGAAATTGCTTGATAAAAGATGTATTCAATCTGTGCAGATGAAAATTGTATGCAAGTAATGATGTGTATTGTTATATTATTGAATTATATTATATATGGATATTTGGATGTACTAATGTGTAAATTGAGATGCGTAGGAAATTTACCATGTGACCATGGAAAATTACGGAGAATCAAACCTAGACTTATGTATGTTCGTAAGCCAGGGTTTGTCTATTTGGAGAGACAACACCCCGTTTGTGTTGTATTTTATTCGTAATAGTATATGCTGCATGAGTGTTAAGTGTTATTTAAATTTATTGTGTAAAAAACCACAAGAGACAATTTCATGTTTCATTTTTGTAAAAGTGTTTTATTGTGTCACTTGACACATGTGTGGATTTAAATTTAAATGTTTTGTTTTGTCTCTTGGTGGGAAAGTGTTTAATTTTAGTTTTCTTAAATAAAATAATGTGTTGTCATAAATACTTTGGGAATATAATATTTGGGGTGGTCAACTTATGTTTGACCCGAAAATAAACTTCAGAGGGGTTTAAAATGGGTTAAATGAACACCTAGGGGTAGTTTAATAGGGTTTCCTAAAGCCCATAAGGTATACCTAGGGGTTAGGGGTAATTTTAGGCAAGTTTCTGCTTTATAATGATCTTTTTAATGCTTTAAAAATTGGCTTTTTTTGAGTTGAGCGAAAATTGAAAATTAGAAGTTAAATCTAATCAAGATTTTTCCTTTTGGAATGAGAGTCTTTTTGCATTTTTGCTTTCTTTCCTTTTTGGTTTTTAGAAACTTGTGAGAACTCAGAAAGTGAGCTTCTTAAGCAAGATTTTTGAGAATTGGAGGGTAATCACCCACTCTCCATTTTTGGAGACAGAAGAAAATTTGAAAAGAAAATAATGTTATGGAATAGAAAAATTGATTAAGGGTAGAAGGAAAGAGATTCGTGGATTGGGCAGCTCTTCATCAAATATCATAATAACCTTTGGGCAGATTAAGGTTGGTTTCAGTTATTATTTTTAATGTCTTCTTCTTGTTTATGTCTGGAAGTTTGTTGGTATAAGAAATCTGTGTTCTTGAAAGTTTGTGTTAGAAAATCTTTTGGTATTTTTGCTTTATGAATTGTTGTGTTTTGGGAGTTTTCTCAAGATCTCTTACTCTTGGGAGAGAAGAGGATCTTGAGGGTGGTAGCAGTGACAACCCTCGAGTGAGAGACTCTCTTTTGAGAGCGATCACAAGGGATCTTTGTGTGACCCTTGCTGCATGGCCTGTTTGTGCAATGGGGGTCATAAGGAGGGATATAAGGCTAGAATGCCTTTGGGGGGCATAAGGAATAAGGGGTTGAGGTTCTTGATATATTTATTGTGCCATGAGGTGACTTCTTGTTTATTTCATACTTGTAGTTCTCCTCAGGGTATTGGTCCACTACCACCCTTTGAAAATGTTCATCACCAAAGTGTGGTGCTGTGAAAGCCAAGTTGGGAATGTGTCTGGAAAATCTGTATGCATTTGCTTTCTATGTGTTTGCCTGTTTGTTACCCGTCTAGGAATTGGTTCTCCGAGCTCGGGGGTGGCTACCAATTAGCCTAGGCTGGGAGGTGAGCACTCCGTGGTCATATTTGTGTTTCTATTATGCAGGAAAGTCAGGAGAAGAGGATAGATGCCATGAAAAGATACAGAAGATTATTGTTGAAGATATTTTATTTCATTTGCAAATATTTGTTTAAAGTTATTATAGAAGTAAG